>NC_135497.1:323362075-323510498 GCF_052857255.1 Amblyomma americanum | reverse complement strand
CGCTGACAGCCACAGAAAAGTTGCATGGGACAAGATCCTCACTTACGTCTTCAAACTCTGTTTCCTCGCGTGGAAATGTCAAAAGTTTTTGAAGACGAAGCTTCTTCTCACATTCGTAGAGCTGACGCACGGAAATGTGGTACTGTGATCCTGCCAGCTGGCGGTAACGGCCGAACCGGTCTTCTAGCGCATCCGTCTGAAATTTGCCCAGCAGTACGTACTTGAAGTGAAGTTCTTCTAAGCAGTAGCGCGAGAGTTCTACCAGAGAATAGCATGTCAGTCGCAAAGCACTGTGAGTCTCTTTCGTCAGCGAGCCACTGGTGATGTTTATTCTTGCCCAAGCGTCCAACCAGTCCACAACGCCGCTCAGGAAAGCTAACTGTGTGTCATCAACAGACCTTACAGGGTCTTGCATGCTGTCCCTTAGCCTCTGGCCTTTGCAAGGGGTCTTAACATTGACTATTTGCCACCATGTGAGGATAACGTCAATGAAAAGAGCAGTCGACTCAGCTTGAGGAATCTTGAACGCGGAACCATGTGTCCTGAGGGCATTTGAAACAAACTGATTAATGACGTCGAGAGCGAGCTTTACATTTTGCCGCTCCATTGAGGTTGGATTCACGGCTTTTGCGTTCAGTCTGTAAGCAGCCTTCACAAGCGACGTCTTCTCTGAAGAATAAAGCTGCCGCACAGCTGCGAAAGAAGCAGCTTTCATACGAGGAGGCCCTTCGGGCATTGCTCCACTCAAGTCCATTTCAGGGAAATAGAGGCATGTTCCAGGGTTTTTCTGGTTAATCCAATTGTTCCTAATGCACTTCAAGAGATGCACAGGATCGACCACGTAGAAAAGAGGGCGAGCGTTATCGGCTGGATGGGGATAGACAATGCTCACCTGAGGACTTGTAGCAAATAACGACATCATCTTGCGGTTCAGAGCATTGTTGTCCGTTATCACAGCGATAATTTTGAGCCCCATTTTCTCAACATTAATGATTATGTTCTTAGCATGCTCGTGCAAAATTTCTGCGCTCAGTTTGCTCACAGGTAATATGTGAATGACGTCCTTGTTTGCAGAAAGGAGTGATTGTACCATGAACACATGGGCTGTTGTTGCTGGTTCCGTTGAATGAACCGACGATCCTACTATTGTGCCCCCTTTGTAGTCGAAGTATGGTTTTATGTGGATCTCATCGATCATCAGGGTCACTGTCTTCTCGTGGTCTTTCATTGATTTGACTCGTTCTCGGATGTAGGAGAGACAGTGCGGTTGATTTTGCTCCACAAGAGGGTCAGCTTTGTAATTTGAGCAAACACGGCGCAGTGTGGAAGGATGGGGCAGAATGATTCTTGATGCAGCTCTTGTGAAGTGATATGCGTGAGGAGAAATTGAATTCAAAATACTGGCGAATACCAGCAGCTCTGCGCTATACACATGCTGTTTCGCGAGGAGAAGCTCTATCTGCTCAACCAGAAATTTCAGCAAAGAAGACTGTTCTTTCGTCGTATCACTGTCCTCAATGAGGTCTGCAAGCAGTGAACCGACAAACTGCAATACTTTAGTATGTTTCGACTCTTTCGTCACCTCAGGTATATTATGCAAGCCTATCTCGAGTTCTTCTAGCAGCAAGGACAGGCTGGAGGTGTCGCATACTTGAGCTGGCAGAATCCTGCCTGAAGGAAGCGACAGAAGCTTCACTCCATTCAAGAAAACAGAAAGTGACAGATCAGGGAGAACTACCAAGGCGCATTTCACATTAGGTGAAGGATCATTCTCGATGAGAAGGAACCTAACGCACTGCTCATCGACAGAAACGGTCCAGAATTTCGTGTTGCAGATTCCAGGCAACTTAGATTTGAACTCCTCGTAAGATGAAACTTTGTTTCTTTTCTGTTCAAGCTCATTAGACTGAAGTGACTTCCTCATAGCCTCCTGCAAAGCAGCGTTTTCCCTTCTTGCTTTTTTCGTCTCTGGCGATTCACTCCGTCCAGGCGTTGAGGACAAGTATTTTGGGCAGTTTGGAAAAACAGAAGGCGCAGCATCAATCTTCAACTGTAGCCTGTCACGCTTCACCTCTATTATTTTCCCTGTCAGTTCATCTTGGTGTGACAACGTCGTAATGAAGTCGCCTGCGTGGAAGTGCAGTTCACACACCTGCACGAGAAAATGAAGCAAGGCCATTCGCCATGACTCTCCATTGCCTAAAACACTAAGTAAAAAGAGTCTGAATAGTGAACAGCTTTTACATATTTACACAGCTTTTACACAAGCCTTATGCACATCCACAGAACTAAATGCTTCCTGGACAATTCATACATAAGTGTAAGAAGTGATATCATTGCCTACAAAGACAGCATGCCTTTCCGGGAGCGACAGCTCACAACTAAGATAATTACCAGCGCCTATTAAGCAATATTTCAGAGTCTTACCCTCGAATGCTCTGTAGGTGTGAAATCCTTCCGTGGAATGGCTCGCAACCAGGCTTTTCTTCGTACTTCGTCTCTTGGGAAGCAATAAACACGTACTTTGGGACCATTCTGGTAGTTCCCGCGGCACCCGGGAACACAGCACCGGCCCATGTTTCACGAAGTTGCACTCGCTACACGGCAGGCAATCAGTTTCCCATTCGTGCGCTAGCACAGGTACGCACGCCACACAAGAAACGGCCACACGAAACAGACACAGCCGTGCGAGGAGCGAACGGAAATGCACCCAACGCCAGGCTGAAAGACTCAAGCAGCAGCTAGACGCTCACTGCAAGACTGCGTTCGTGTCTGTGCTTGCCCGGGCAAGCGCGAGCACATCGAGGGAGACAACCGAGCGGAGCGGAGCCGCGCTTGGTGAGCAGCCTGACCGGACACTTGGCGTGACGTAGCGCGTGTGGAAAGGAGGGCCTGGAGAGGCCTGAAGAAAGTATTTAGAGGGTGTTGCACCGCTACAGTAGCACCGCAGTAGAGGTTAGGCAGGAAATGCAAAGCAATGGGCTTCGCTTCTGTGACGGCAGGGGTGGGCTACCTCATACAGGGAAAGGGGCTCTGCTCATACTAAACTTTCTTAGAATTTTCTGCTGAACAAGTTAGACTGACCCCGCACCGTCGCGCCAACTTCCTCCCCGAACAATGAACAGCCGAACAGCCCACTAGCAACACCCTCAAATTCTCTAGAGGGTGTTGCCACCAGCCACTTCACGACGACAAAGACCGGCCTCCCCCTTTCCGTGCGCCAAGCTGAGCGATGACACATCCGACTCACAAAGACGACGGTGACTGGGACTGCCGGGGAAACTTCCCTTCGCATACGTTAATGGACTTCGCCACTTTTTAACAAAGGAAAAGCGAAGCCAGCTAGCTCCCTGCTTCTGCTGCTACTGCGAATTGGTACCAGCGCCAGACTGTTTTTATTGCTAAAATTGCCGATCTATGAAATCCAAAATGAGGGCCAGCACTCTAATTCATGCTTGTTCCAGAGACTTCGGGATGTTTTCAACGTGTAGTTTCTTACTGGGACGTCATGGGAACGCGCAGGTCGTAAGTTAGGTTACTGCAAAAAAATGTTAACAAGACAGGAATTCAGATAGGGGAGGGGCTGAGCTCCCTCATGAAAATACATGGGGGGGGGGGGTCCAGAGCTCCCCCCCCCCCCCCCCCCCCCCCATGGCGGCGTCCCTGGTTTCATTCCTAAGCTCGAAAGCAGGAGCGCACGAAGTCAGCGCTGAATTCTGATAGGCAGATGAATCCATCCGCGACTACATAGGGAGCTTCACCTAATACTGAATACAATTTTTCAAGATAGGCTTTTTGAGTAAGAAGAGCGCTTTTTCCGGCATAGCATTGTCAGCGGTGTAGTATATAGGAATACAGCTAAGACGTGCTAACTAGCAGGCTGATTTACTAATACTCAATAATTAACTTGTTCAGTATTACTGTTAGGCTGCTTAATTATTTATAGGCGAGAAGCCCGCCGTAAGTAATACCGATATCAGTTTTTATAATTTCGTAAACGCGGTTACCCTCAGCGCTGAGGCCAAACAAATTTTGGCAATTTCGACTGGCTACGACAACTGGAGAGGTTGCTTTGCATGCAAGCTTCTCGAAAGCGCATGTTTTCTGGCGCGATGTAGCCAACATTTGTTGAGCCACAGCGCCGAGGGTAAGCACGTTTTCGAAATTCTAAATACTCATATGGATAGTACTTACGGGAGCGCTGCAAGCCTCACAATGATTAAGAAACATAAGAGTAATAGTTAAAAATTAAGTTAGCTATTCAATATCAGTTAACCAGCCTGCTAGTTACCACATCTTAGCTGTATTCCGATTACTGCACCACTGGCAATGCTATGCCGAAAAAAGCGCTCTTCTAACTTAAAAAGCCTATTTTTTAAAAATTATGCAAGGTATTAGGTGGAACACCCTGTATAGAGGGTGTTTAAATTTATTAATTTAAAGTTAATCATACCGTATTAGGTATCAATTAGTATTCACAAGTATGCTTGAACGAGGTATCCGTCTGGACAGGTAATAGAATCGTCAAAAGTGGTGCTCAGGAGCAATTGTACCATTTTTCTAAAATAGCCCCGTCATAAACGCATTATATGCTTTACAATCGATAAAAACCTAAAAATGTGCGGTTACTTTTGAACCCCCTATTTCAAAAACTAACATGACTCGAAAGCTTTCGGATTCACACTTCCAAGCTCACGGAATTGCAGGCTTGTTTGAACTCTATATTGGACTCATTGCCCACCTGCTACGGTCTCTTACTGAGACTGGCAGTATTGTATATAAAATAAATAAATATAAAAAACACGCACATTTATGCCCAATTAATTATCTTTTTTATTCTCAGAGGCAGTTTCTGCGACGATAAATCAGCTCCAGTGTCCTCCAATAAAATGTTCCACCACGTGAGAATAAAGAAGTGACAGCACCAGACAGCACTTCCCGTAGGCACGCGTACAACTTGGAGACGCCCATCTCTAGTTCTTGGTTTGGAAAAACGATTCCTAACTCTATACACGAAATGGCCCTGCCATTCTGTCCAGCAGGAATTTCCAATGTAGCCGGCGCCATCGACTTCCTGAAAACAACGCCGTACCTGCCACAAGGGGATGAAAAAAAATCCGCGCTGAATGAAATTGAACTGCCTGCACTGCGGCCGCCCAGAGGCGCTTGTGCCAGCATCACAAACGAGACAAAATATCGGTTCTGAAAAAAAAAAGGGTGGGGGGGGGGGCTTTATTCCGCCACCCTGCACAGCTTATATCCTGTGTATAGCCGTGTTGTGGCTGAGCTATAAACCCACTTCACCTTGCGAGATTCGCTACCACACCGAGTCAACAAATCAGCGAGTGTTTTTAACGTAATATATTTGATAAAACACCACTGCGCGCGAGACAGCGAGGGGATGGAAACAAACAGATTCTTGGTGGCCGGCGATGGGGAGCGCAACCCATAATAAAGGATCTTCGGTGAGGCTCGCGGATGAATAAAATGCCGTTTATCTCTCACTCTTGACAGGGCTGGCAGAGTTCCAAGGCTCGGGTCTGAATAACGCCTTTCTGCCAAATTATGCAACGTTCTATACACAGTTCCTTCACAGGTTATCTTTGGGCCTCGCGCTTTTCCCGAGCTTACGTCCAATATGCAACAGGCAAACACGAGCTGGAAAAACAGTGCACAAGGTCAGCGCAGCCCTTTATTTGGTGTCGATATTGCACAATTACTGAGAAATATTTACTAAGCGACGGTGGCCTACAGCTCCGCGCAGCCACTGACCGATTCTTTTTATTGTCACGGGTGAATCAGGCGACAGCGGGCAATAAAGATTGCATTCGACGAAATTATACCGCACAAGGGAAAAACTTGATGACGTCGACTCGGTGTATAATCATGCAAGGAGGGGCACTGTGCGTGCATTACCCTAGCGCCATTTTTTTCTCTCTTCTTTATCACGCAAGGAAGAGATCTGTGTAGCAGGGCTTCGTGAGGAGAAATGGCGCGGGGTATAATAAAAAAAAAGTGCGCCGAGGGGATTCTAGTTCACGAGGGAGTAGGGGGCGCGCGAGCGCCACCCACCAACCCATCCTCCCACTTTACCCCCCCCCCCCCCTCTCACACACACGCACACGCGCGTGCGCAGTCCCGCAGTTAACGTTTTATAGAGCCCGGCTGACCCGGTAGACGCGGGTTCGATCCTGGCCGCGGCGGTCGCTTTTCGATGGAGGCGAAGTGCTAAATAGGCCTGTGTACTGTGCGATGTCAGCGCAGGCGAATGAACCCCAGGTGTTAGGAATTATCTGAAGTCCTTCACTGCGGCGGCCTCATAGCCTGAGTCACTTTGGGAGGTTAAACAAATAAATCCAAACGTTAGAGAGTTATAGCATATCGTTACCGTGTTTACGTTGGCGTTTACCGTGTTACAGGACGCCGAACTTTCCGGTTAGCGCGGCGCACGTCAGAAGTTTTAGCGTACCGTCTCTCCCGTAACAAGTTAACGTAAGGCTAAAACGATTGATGATGATGGCAGATGCCCAACTTTTATTGCAAACAAAAATACGGATCCATTGCAATCATTTCTATGAAGTGAGACGTGCATGCACTTTAATAATCTTTTTCTGCATATAAAACGTACCGACTGCACTTCAGCTAACAGCCGACTCAGCGGCTTTTCAAATGTGCCCGTGAAGATAGACACCTTTGCCTACCCTGGCCAGTTGACAATTTCACTACGTATGGGCTCCGTGCGCTGCAGTTTGGCGCGCGCGAGTGGCGCCACCTGGTTAACAGCGGTGGCGAAAGGAGGACGCAGCCAACGCAGCTCTCTGGTTCAGTTTGCAGTGAGCGAGGCGAGCGTTGAGGTGTTTTGTCCGAAGGCGAAAACAAACTTGGATAATTATGGGTGCTCTACCTACTGCTGTGTTTACCCAATGCCATAACAGCTATAAAAACACTGCAGTCAAGGTACCGAATATATTTAAACTCTTTTCTTGGACATCGTGCATGCTAGCTCATGCACAGAGGGTATGCTGGAAATGAGTGCACTGTGGAATTAAATTCATGAGAGTGAACTGGGAAAGGGTTTACATTGACTGGGTGACTGGGGTGTTTCGAACGTGCCATCATTGGTAGGAGCTGCTTTATGTCTTAATGTAGAGCGAAGGAATGCGTTCAGTCAGTCACAGGAAATGGTCTGCGGTGAAGTTCTTGGAGCTAGCATCTGAAGTTTAAGTCTTCGTTTGTTATGCTCATCTGTGGTTCAGCGTGTCAATTTTGTTTCTAGTTTTTTTTTTCGTGCGTGTGTGTATGCAGTGGGAGCGACGTCGTACTTCTGAGAGTGCTTATGTCGTTTTTCCCATTGTTTCACCTAAGCTTTTGTGTATTTATTTGCATCATTTTATTTCCTTCAGTGATTTAAAATTTTGTATCTTTATTTGTTACATTTATGAGATCTCAAATCCTGTTCTAGACGAATAAAAAGAAATATAGAGAGTGGTTCAAATTTCTCTCTATATATATTTCTTGGATTTCACAACATCACTAAACCCTTAATTTCGGGAATTAATCTTTTGATTTTAATTAGGTTTATCGTCCCAATACAACGAAGACTATAAGGGGAGCCATAGTAGGAGGTTCCAGATAATTGCAGCCACTTGGAGTTCTTTAACGTGCACTGACATCGCGCAGTACGCGGACCTCTAGAATTTTGCCTTCACCGAAATGCGACCGCCGCAACCAGGATCGAACACGAGTCATTTGGGTCAGCAGCTGAGCACCATAACCACTGAGCCACCGCGGCGGCTTTTATATAATAAAGTATTTACCAAAAGGAAATACGACCAAAATAATTCATGTAATTGGTGTCTTCATGAAATTCCTGAAATGAAAGTCCTGTGGAAGATACTTAGCAAGAAACCCATCGTCTTTTTGTATGCTTAGAGCTATGCTTCTCTGATAGGAATACACAAAGTAACGAAGTGTCGATCCTGAAGGATGGAGAGCACTATCATCTGATGTATATGTGTAGTAAGGTTGCGTTTTTCGCATTTCTAGCCGACCATTCACATAGTCGATGTCACAGTGGATGTAAATTACATATAGCTGATTTCATTATTTGGGTCAGAGCCTTGTTTCTCAAACTGTAAAGGTACTTAATTTATCTCAATAAGCTCAACTGCGCTGCCAGATATTGCAGTGCCGCCGGGACTGCAACACAATCATGGTTGCTCGGAATCGGTGATCAGCCCAACCTGAAAGCAATTGAAACGAAATGCAACAGTGGTGGCGTCAAGGCTTTCAATGCGTTGAAATCCGCAGAGAAGAAGGCGTTGACTTAGAATGGCATCGCGGTCAGTGCGCGTCTGCTATGCGGCCGGGCTGGCGCGAACGCATCGGGCATGGAGGAAGGCGCAGGGCCACCGCGGCCAGTCTCGAGGGAGGCGCGCGCGCTCTCCCTTCGAGAGACCGGCCGTGACTGAGCGTCCGGTTAACGCGGCGAGTGCCACGAGGCGGCGCTGGCGATGTGGTCGCTGCTGGCGCCACCATACGAGCGCACGGAGCCCGCGCAGCGCACGTTGCGAGTGCTGTAAAAAAGCACAACTACGACACCTGTTTACAGTGACGCATCGTCGCTTCTCGATGTGTTTGGATGTAAACACAGTGGCGCCATCTAGTGGCAGTAAGTTAAAGCGCGCCAACTCGGGCCGGAGAAACTCTATTTTCAGCAGTTACTGATGAATATAGTAAGAGAATTAGCAGTCTTTTTTTTTTCGGGGAAAAAAATCATGAAAATATAGAAAAACAATAAATGCGGCAAAAAACTGAAGAGCTGCAGTGTAGTCGTTGCTATTTGGCTATGTACACGACATATAGTTACGCTTAACTGTTCAAAAATCGGCAAATAATCTCAAAAACATGGCCTAGTTGTTACTCAATACGATATGCTATAACTCTCTAGTTATAGCATATATCGTTACCGTGTTTACGTATGGACGCGAGCATGCGTGTTTTCGGACTCTGCCGAGCGCGTTTCCGCCGTGGCTTCGAGCTTTGTCGAGATCATAGTTATTCGCGCAGGGTGCCATTCCAACACGGATAACCTGGGCCAGGGAAATTGAGCTTCAGTGCTTCTGACAAGGCAGTTGGCTAGTCGGTGACATTCGATCCCACCGGTACTCACCTACGGGGCAGAAACGTGGAGGCTAACGAAAAGGGTTCAGCTTAAGTTAAGGACAACACAGCGAGCCATGCAAAGAAGAGAGTTTTAGCATATCGTTACCGTGCTTACGTTGCCGTTTACCGGGCCCGGCTAGCGACATTTGCGCATGCGCCGCTACTTACCGGTCCGCTAGCACTTTACGGAATCTCTTTTAGCGTTGCGGAGAGTTAGCGTTCGCTCGTAAACAAACATGGCTGCGCCCTGCACGGCCGCCGCGTTCTTCGGCGCCATTTCTCGCTATACATGAATGCATTCGCTTTTAATTTGCAAACTCTCTCATACGTTGAAGTTTGAGCAACAACTAGGCCATGTTTTTGAGATTATTGGCCGATTTTTGGGCAGTTAAGCCTGACTATATTATTCGTGTACATAGCCAAACAGCAACGAGTACACCGCAGCTCTTCAGTTCTGTGACCGATTTAACATTTGTTCTATACTGTCACGATTTTTTCCTCGAAAAAAAATTGGTAATTCTCTTACTTTTGTCATCAGTAATTGCAGAAAACAAGAAGTTTCTCCGGCCCGGAGTTGGCGCGCCACTAGATGACGCAACTGTGTTTACTGGAAGGGAATGAAGCTATAAAACACATAGGAACAAGAATGACAGAAAAATTTAAAGAAAGAAAGGTTGCACATAATTTATCGAAGGAGGATAGATTGGTTGCTGCAATAGCTTCACTTGAGCAAAGAGATTGGGAAAGGGCAGAGAAGAAGGTTCCTAGTGGCACATCAACAGGACCAGATGGTATTCCGATTATGTTAATAAAGAAGCTAGGACCAAAATCCAAGCAAACATTAATACGGGTAGTGAATAAAATGATAGTGGATGGGAAAGTCCCGATGAATGGCCATTAAGTACAATGAACATGATATATAAGGGAAAGGGGGACAAACCTGACGTAAGTAACTACCCTCCCATAACAGTGACATCTGTGGTTTACAGGGTGGTGATGCAGATTATAAAGGATAGATTGCAGGCTTGAGTAAAGAACGAAGGGGTGCTAGGGGAGCTACAAAATGGGTTCCGGAAACAAAGGAGGTTGGATGACAATCTGTTTTCATTGATGCAGTGTATAGATATTGCTGAAAAGGAACAGAAGCCCCTATGGCTAGCATTTCTGGATATTAAGGGAGCCTACGACAACATTATTCAAGATATCTGTGGGACATACTGGGCACATTGGATGTGGAAGATGGAGTAATTAATCTTTTAAAAGATATATATATATATATATATATATAAAGGTAACAGAGTGATTATGAAATGAGAAAAAATGTATCAGAGCCTGTAGAGATACAGCGGGGGCTCATACAAGGATGTCCTCTGTCCCCTTTGTTGTTCATGTTGTACCTGCAACGGTTGTAGACCAAGCTAGAGAGGAGCGGACTAGGCTTGAACTTTTCTTTTTCAAGCAAGGAGAATGGATTAAACAGTCATTACCGGGACTAATATACGCTGATGATGTAGTGCTAATGGCTGAGAACAAGGTAGATTTACAGAAGTTGATAGACATACGTGGTAAAGAGGGAGATAGATTAGGTTTCAAGTTTAGTAAGGAAAAATCTGCTGTCATGATATTTAACGATAAGGGCGGCGAGCATAGAATACAGGAGTTCACGCTAGAAGCATTGGATGAGTACAAGTATCTTGGGGTGTGGAAAAATAACGGTGCTGAGTATCTGACAGAGCATGAAAAATATGTAATGAATAAAGTTAGTAGGAATGCAGCTGTCATGAAAAATATTGCACTGTGGAATTACAATAGGTATGAAGTGGTAAGAGAGATCTGGAAAGGGGTGATGGTTCCTAGCCTGACTTTCGGTAATGCGGTCCTGTGCATGAGGCCACATGTTCAAGCAAGGTTAGAAATTAAACAATGTGGCGTAGGGAGGCTAGCTTTTGGAGAACATGGCAATACGCCAAATCAGGGGGCACAGAGTGATATGGGATGGGCGTCGTTTGAGAGCAGAGAAGCTAGCAGTAAGATAGCATTTGAGAAGCGATTGACAAAAATGGGGGAAAAGCAGTGGGCTAGGAAAGTTTTCAGACACCTGTATATAAGGAACGTTGACACGAAATTGAGAAAGCGAACTAGAAAACTGACAAGCAAATATCTGGACAGCAGTAGGGGGCAAATCAGCAATTATCGGTTAAGAAAAAGGTTAAAGAAACAGAGAGAGCTCTGTGGAAAACAGGAATTTTGACGAAATCAGCCCTGGGAACATACAGGATCTTTAAGCACGAAATTGCCAAAGAAAATATTTATGGTAATTGTAGGGGAAGCTCTTTGTTGTTTGAGGCCAGGACGGGAGTTTTGAGGACTAAGACATATAGAGTCAGGTACCACGAGATAGACATGTTGTGCGTTGTGTGCGGAGAGGAGGATCCGTCCGTCCGTCCGTCCGTGCGTGCGTGCATCCATCCGTCCATCCGTCCGTCCGTCCGTCCATCCATCCATCCATCCATCCATCCATCCATCCATCCATCCATCCATCCAAACACACAAAAAGCAACTATGCGGCACGGCAAACAGGTGTTGTAGTTGTGCTTTTCTACAGCGCTCGCAACGCAACGTGCACTGTGTATGCAAGTTTACCGAGGTTTACGTAGCGAAATTGTCTACTGGCCAGGGCAGGCAAAGGTGTCTAGCTTCACAGGCACATTTGAAAAGCCGCTGAGTCGGCTGTTAGCTGAAGTATAGTTGGTACGTCTTTATATGCAGAGGAAAAGATTTATTAAAGTGTAGCATCTCACGCCATAGAAATGATTGCAATGCATCTGTATTTTTTTTCCTTAAAAGCTGGGCATTTGCCATCATCATCACTTGTTTAGCCTTACGGTAACTTGTTACAGGAGAGACGGTACGCTAAAATGTCCTCTGGCGTGCGCCACGCTAACCGGAAAGTCCAGCGTCTGGTAACACGGTAAACGGTAATGTAAACACTAACGATATGCCATAACTCTCTTATAAGGGATGCCATAGTGGAGGGCGTCGGTAATTTCGGTGACCTGGGGTTCTTTAACGTGCACTGACACCGCACAGGGGTTGTGGATTTGAATTTGGAGGACCAACAGACGAAACCTTTGAAGACATCAACTGGTTTGAACGCGGAGCCCTGTAATAACACGATGGTTTCGCCCTTGCGGGCGGCAGCATGGGTGCAACCCTTTACGACCTCTGCGGGCTTCAGACGGGCAGGCAGCGGCGACCGGACCTGTGTGCGTCAAGTTTTGTGTGGGTGTAAACCATTGCGATGTCATAGAACCCGTACCGCCCGAGCGCCTGTGCCAATGAATACGACGCCAACGGAGACGCAGACCTCAATTACAGCCTCTGTTTTTTTTCTCTTTCACTCCAAACTTCCTCCCTTCCCTCACGGCCTGGTTGATGTGTCCACCCTTATGCGAGACAGTTACTGCGTCTTTCCTCTAAAATCACAATGAAGGCGCACAATGGCAAATTCAGGAAGCAACATCACTGAAGCCATTGGCGGGAGGCCTCTTAGAGACTCCGAGCGATTTGTCCAACGGGCAAGGCGTCGCGCCGAACGGGCGATGCCGTTCCGTGGACTCCCTGGCAGCGCTGCAACACGCTGTCGCATTCCACTCTTAAAGACTTAGTTTAAGCGTCCTCCAAGTTTTCTGAAATATTTTCGATCCTTCTGCCTTTCAGTGCTTAATTAAAAGCCTCGCGCAGTTGGCAAAATTAATGTTGCTGATACCTTGAACAAATCAATTCAACAGAAAAGAAAAGCGAACTTTTGCGAACTGTTTCGGAACCAGTCTCTCATTAATGCACGTTCAAGAGGGCAGCAAAGACACATCAGAAGGACTTTGCTTGGACAAGACTCAGTGGAACACATGTATGATTGTAAGTAACATTGCTCTGAACTATTCTAGTTCACTATACCCTGAACCATTTGGTACAAGGTTTGCGCTGATATTAAGCGAAGCTGCCAACAGACTTCCAAAGGCGATGTGGTTGTGGTAGATAACTACTTTGGTACTCTTTTTAAAAGTCGACTCTACCATACGAGAAAAAAAAAAAAGCGTTGCTTTGTGGTGCGAGCGGCATCCGCTGCATAGCTTTTTTTCCCCCTACTCTAGGCCTTTGTGACCGCCATGGAAAGCTGTGTCAGAGGAAGAAAAAAAAAAAGAACAGATTTCTTTAACGTGGGAAGAACGCCAGGCGTCTGTGTACGCTGTGTTTAAGCTGCACATGCACAACAAAGGACGCGACAGAGGGCTTCTGATTAATTTCTACCACCTGGGGTTTTTTAAAGTGCACTAATACTGCACGGCATTCGGATGTTTCCCCTCAGTCGAAATATGGCAACCGTGATACGATTCCGAGACTTTGGGCTCAACTTAGTGGTCAGTAGCCGAACGGCAAAACCCACTGCAGCGGGTGATACTGCGAGAAGCTGCAGCGTGCACATCTCACCTCAGCTCGATCGGTGTTCGCTATGCTTGCATACGTGCGCGTTCACTTAACCAAAGCGAACACCGATCGAGCTGATGCGCGATGTGCAGTTTGTGGCAGTATCATCCGCCGCGGTGTCTCCATGGCTTTGGCGTTCGGCTGCTAATATCAAAGTCGCAAGATTGAATCCCGGCTACGGTGGCCGTATTTCGATAGAGGCAAATTCAAGGAACTAAATAGGAAGCTATAAGAAACAGCTCAAACAGGACAGCATACAAGGGATTGGCGAAGACATGCGCCGACTCGCAGCAAGGTTTATTGTGAAAACGAGACAGATCGTCTCAGTCAGCAAAACTGAAGCAAATTAAAAACAAACAGAAAGTGGTACAAAAAAGTTGGTTGGTCACGAACTGTTCAGACTCTCCCTTTTACGATTTGTTCATTAGCACATTTTTCCACGTGCTGAGCTTGCGCAACTCACGCTTATCTGGGTGTTTGAAAATAATTGATATTGCAAGAGGCGTATACCAGCAGACGCAGCAGTGAGAAAACAAGTGTGACAAGATAGCTGTGCTCTTTACATTGTACCCCCCCCGACACTGAGCTGTTTTTCTTTTACTGTTCAACTTGGAGGAATTGTTACCAGCTCAACAAAAGCCTTCAAGCAAGATGTGATGATAGCACTGTCACAAGCTGTTGGGTTACAAGGTGCACTTTGTCAATAACTACCAGCTTCAGCATTTACAGGAAACTCTAGCTAGCATGGGAGATTACAGCACAGGCTAAAATGCAGCTAGCACAGCAAATTAAGAAACAAACAAAAAGGTGAGAGAGGCAAGGACATAGCCCTGAGTATGAAAAGATCTTTATTTAAAAAGGAACAGAAAGCCAGCACATTGCATAGTAAGAGCATGCAGCCATCACTCACATCTGACTCAGTGCACACCCATTTGCATTAAATATCTGCAATCTAGCGTGACGTCTGCCATTCCAATGCCGGCCTGGCTCATGCAGATTTTGCTGCAAACAGAACCAGCCTTCTCAATCATGGTGTTTGCCTAGCACCAGAGGCTCTAAGCTGATTCTGTGATGGTGAGATCCCATGACCCACAAGACAAATGGTGATACAATGAGGAGGTGCAACACAACAAAAAAGTTCAAAGTTAAAAAAAAAAGGTGGGAGCTAGAACGTTTAATCTGATTTAAATAGGGAAATCGGCCACACAGGAGAATAATTCGAAGTTTCTAAGAATGCTCGACACGTGTAGGTCGAATTCCAGCAGTAACAAGACGAGTTCAGATTCCTCTTTAGTGCACCTTTAATAAACCTGCACTCACAGTCCAGCACTCTTAAACAGCAGATCTGCCAAGTGCTTAAGCCATCCAGTGCTTGCTGCATGTAGTGGTAACTTCAATGCAATTTGTGCCTATCCCAAAAGAAGCTGGCAGACTGTACTGTTTACAAAAACTAACTAAAAAATCAAGGTCTCAACAACATAGAGATGTGACATCTGAACATAAAGAAGAACTTAAGTGAGAAATGAAGTGAATGCCAACCAAGTTCTTGTAAGAAAACACAATGTTTTGAAACCTACTCGAGACGGGCCTCTGTTGAATGTTTTTGTCTGAGTCTATAAACAGGAATGCTTCAGAAGTTATTTGGAAAACACACAAACTTCCCTGATGCTGCTTGCAAATGATCACACTGACTAAAAATGCAAATGTGACCAGGTTTCAAAAGTAGAGAAATAGAAGAATAAACGTAGTGTTCTTACTGTGTGAAAAATAACAACGCATAAAAGATTTTAGTGATAGATTATACTTTGGCTGTCACAGCTGTTAACAACATCCAACAGCTTAGTAACAACACATAAGATAATTTAGTGATAGATTACACTTTGGCTGCCACAGCTGTTAATGACATCCAACAGCTTAGGCTACAAATTTATGAGTAACAGCAGAAGCGGGCGCCCAGCAGTGGTTTGCCAACAATTCCCCTACCAGAAGCAGTGCACTTCACTTCATATTTGCCGTCTCTACACGCCTGTTTCGCTAGCATCCGCACACATTTTAAAAGCTTGTTATTCCACATTTAAATTAAAAGTAGATCAGAATTTTCGCTCATGCAACACACACATTAGAGCCACTTAAATGCTTCTCGGCTTTCATAGTAAGGGGATTGTCTTAAGAGCTTGTGTGGACCATTGAAATATTTTAAACATTGCAACAATTTTGGCCTTGAATTCAGCTTACTGAGTAGTCAATATAAGCAACCTTGCATTGTCACTAAAATGTAAATGAGAGCATTTGCCAAGGATATGTCTTAAAGGGGGCAAATACACAAAATTTACAAAGGCTGCATGATGAAGCAGGAAGGCATTTCCACTCCTTTTAACTGTGGCCCACAGTGCATTATGCAAGCCATGCTGCAGCTGTCAACATTGCAGGACCTTGACTGTGCACTGCATGTTTGCACAAATGATCATTTCAGTGCTTGTTTGGAGGTAACTCTATTCCCAGCTGTTCAAAGTGGTGCATCACTAGCATCATGTATTAGAATGCGGCCTTCCTGGAAGTAGTATAATCTGCCATGGAGCCAGCCCCCAAAAGTGTAAGGCTATACCATGGTAGACTGCAGCATTAAAACAGTCCTCTAAATGAACCAGTCGGCTGAGACCATCCAGGGAAACTGCACCCCGCACGCTTACTGGCAACCAACCGCAGCTCAAAACGTGCTGCAGATGTTACAGCTTTAATCTAAGGTAGGAAGGAATTGTGCTCCTGCATCATGTGGTTTTGAACGTTTTCTTAATTTCCGGAGAATAGGTGCAGACATAGAGGAGCGAAAAGATCTGGCATGGTTAGAATTTCTCAGCCCGATGCACTATGAACGTGTGGCACTACTGAGAGCTAATGTGCACTGAATTATCACTAATTTTCACGCACAAGTATGAAAGGGATCACTTGTGCAAGGCAGTTACTCATGGTGTTTTCATTACTCCAAATTAGTTCTCGTTCACGCTGGCCACGACACGTCGTAAACGCCACGTAGTTGGAGATGCATCGCAGTTCACTGTAAGTTATCAAACCCAACAAGACAGACAAATCTGCCAAAGTGTTTATAACTTTCAGCTCGTGCTGCATACGTCCTCTTTCACAAGCAAGTTTTCAGCGCTTGTTTTCCGCCAAAAGCGCAGGTTTCCAAGCCGGTACGCGGCCTCTCTTTTTGACGAGAAGTCAGCTTTGCGGCGCCTGCAGCGGTTTCAACGATCTATCGCTAGTTGTAGCCCGTGTAGCCTGCTGCTTGTGTCCGCAGGACAGTTCTCATTCGCCCTTCGACACGAAATGCCTACAAAAACCCGTTGATTGGTGATAGTGGGCGACGGCCGTCAAATTGTTTGATACTGCGGAACGTCTGAACGACTAAAAAAGAGCCTGCACCTGAATTGATAACGAAACTGACGGAAATACGTTTGTCCTGTATGCATCTTGAATGAACCCACCCCTGTATCCACTGTTTCAGCCTTAATCGGAGCGGTCTCTGGTCGTTTATGCAGTTTAAACTGAACGACGAGCACAGACAAAATCATTAGCACTTTCGCTTCTCCAGGTGTTCTCACCTTTGTTACTTTTCGGGAAATACAGAGAACCTCAGACTGAGTGCTCGCCTGAGCAGCTGACTCCCAAGAACCCAAGTAGCACTAGTACGACCAGTACGGCCAGCGGCGCCCGCTTCAGGGCCTGTGTTGTGGACAGGATAGAGAGCGCTGCGAGCGAACTGTGCGCGCTGCGTTGCACTACAGTCACTACAGTGCTTTTGCTTGTATCGCCGAGGCTCCGTTTAAACCATTTTTTTTTTATTGGGATCTTTATGACCAACCAGTAATGTCAGCTTGCCGGCTACATTACATGCGATTACGTTACCCAGTCGTAGTCAGCTGAGGATAGAACATAGAACGATAGAATCGTGGGCCCATGGCAGTGGTGGATTTATCAATTAGAATGGGGCGGTTGAGTGAGGGTGGTCCCATTAGTGCCATGCATATCTTGGAAGTTTTTGTTAAAAAAAAAAGGACGTTCAGCATGGTTTTCCCATGTCACACACACACACACACACACACACACACACACACACACACACACACACACACACACACACACACACACACACACACACACACACACACACACACACACACACACACACACACACACACACACACACACACACACAAAGCCGCCGCGGTGGCTCAGTGGTTGTAGCGCTCGATCGGCTGCTGACCCGAAAGACGCGGGTTCGATCCCGGCCGCGGTGGTCGAATTTCGATGGAGGCGGAATTCTAGAGGCCCGCGTACGTACTTGATGTCAGCGCACGTTATAGAACCTCATGTGGTCGAAATTTACGGAGCCCTTTACAACAGCGTCCCTCATAGCCTGAGTCGCTTTGGGACGTTAAGCCCCCGTAAACCATACACACTTTTTTTGGGATATATATATATATATATATATATATATATATATATATATATATATATATATATATATATATATATATATATATATATAATGGTTGTCATGTAATGTAATGGTTGTCATACTTTCCAACAAAAATCGGAACCAGAACCTCCACGTCGGCACATCGGGTTCAGCATTCTCCTACGGTACACAGTCGACAGCAGTTTTCGTTTTGGTCGGAAGATATCTTGAATTTGCAAGTAAATTGGTGTACTGCACGCGTAAAGAGTCTTCATGGGCGGGTTTCCTGTGTGGCTGAGCGGTCACAGCTACACCACATTATCGACCACTTCCGTCACATGTCAGCCTGTCTGGCCGGCGAGAGACGCTTAATTAAGACAATGGAGGTCATCAGACTGTGCATACAAAACAAGGCAACTGGAGTATCTGCAGAGCACGCTGGACGCAAGTCAGATTATTTCGATTGCTGCGCCGCCACAGGTGACACGGTGACACATCGTGCCGACTAGTGCTGACAGCTTAACCCACTAAACTTTCATTTGGTGTAGTCGGACTAGTCGGACCGTATTCATTCCTTTCAGCATGTAATGGTTGTCATACTTCGCAGTCATACTTTCCAACAAAAATCGGAACCAGAACCTCGTAGTTTTTCAGAAAACTACACAACTTAACGAACTGAGGATATGTCGTTTACTAATTTATCCCACTATTTTGCGGCTGTGCCCCTCTTTAATCTGTACAATTCGTCTCGAGCAGTGCTAGAATTTACTGCTCGAAAATTCAAAGCACAGGCGGCTAGGCAAGGCCGCCTACTCTGCCCTAGATAATCCGCGGAGGTTGGGTGGGTGGGGGATCGGCTTCTTCGTCTATGCAGCAGCAAGCGCACGCGGGCTCGAGCGCACGCAGCAAGCCAGCCCCACTGATGCATTCTGGGATGGTAATGGAGGGCGCGTGATTTTGAAGCTTGCAGGATGCTTTCCCAAGATTCAGGTAAACCGCAATCATTTCGTGACTGGGCGTGTTTCTTGTGCATCTAACTGCACTAGATTTAGGGGATGCAGCTGCGGCATAAATTTCAGTTATCATGTCTGTAAATGTGGCCATATGGGGCACCAAACAGCGCTGAGTTGGGGTGGGCTGCTTTTCGCGTAAAATACAAGCGAACTTTGCTTTTTGCTTGCAGAAAGGGGTTCTGATTTGCTCCCGAATTGCACTGCTGACAAGTTTCATGATTGCGTTTGTGCTAGAAAAATCTTCATGAACGACTGCTGTTCATGTAACTAGCCGTGTTTTGTAGTTTCAAATTTCCCTGTTTTCGTAGCCCGCAAATGGCGCGTCATTCAAGAATAACTAGTGTTTTGCGTCTTCGTGGCATTTGGCTGCGGAATTACGATGCTGTAGTTAGCGTGTGAAATTTTGCTTCTGCTTTTGCGTAAGATTATACTTTCAGTTTCGTGTGTAGATTGCGTTTCTCTGCGTTTCGTGACCTCTGGGCATCACTTTTGCCATCATTTTCCTGCGCCTGTAGCAAAATTGGGCTAGGCTAGGCCGAGGTCATAGCTGGCATCGCTGTATTAGGCCTAGGTGGTGTTTTCATCGAAATAGGCGCATGCTGCAGTTTTTTGTGCTGTTTTGGCACGGATTTAACTATTATAGTTCAGTTTTTTATCAGACTATTCCACTAGTGAGCATTGCTACGGGGACATATGTAATTATTTTTCACGGCGAAAGGAGTGTCTCATACGCTGCACACGGAATCGCCGAGTGGGGACGTGCGTCTTATGAATGCGCTTTCTCCGTTGTTTTCTGTAACTGTACTACCTTGCAACTTTCTGTCTCTGCCTTGATGATGTGAGAGGAAAAATGGCCCGATGCTTTTCTTTTGTATATTTGGTTGAACGCGAATCGGGGCCGTCTCGTTTCACGTTTTCAGCGATACGTCGTCTTTCTCGTCGCCGCGAACTAGGAAGATGGGTATGATGTCGAGCGTTTTACCAACTTCCTGATATTTTTTTACATTGCATTTACTCCGTGTTTAGAGCGTGTGTGTGTTGTGTCTGTGGCCTTGGGTTAACTATTTAGTCGCGGCTGCTAGTTCTGTAGACGCACCTAACCCGCTCCGTTAGTCGCGGTCGCGGCGGAGACTCGCGTGGTAACAACACATTTCGGAAAACGCTGCCGCGTTTGTCACTGTCGCTGTCGCCGGGTAAATTGTACAGTGTCGAAAATGCTGCCTCGCTCGTGAGTTCATGCCGACTTGTGGTTGACGCAAGTCTCCTGTCGGCACGAGCTTGCATGTCCCTACGCGGTTATTTTTGTGGTCTTTGTAAGCGCTCTCTTGTGTACTGTAATTTCGGCGCCTTGTGCAGCGTGAATGGCCTCTCTCTGTTTGCTTGTAAGATTGTAATGCCAGAGTGAATTCTTCAAACCCTGCTTTTTCTGTTCGTGGCATCCAAAATGTTAAGCCCTAATAAAGCTGTATGGTCTGTGGGCTTTTGTATAAAATGGCAACTATTACACCACATTTGTTCTTGGCTTGATGCATCTCTTCCTGCTGTGATATGTTTTAATCCTGTGGTTGGCAGATTTCTTTCCTCAGAACAAGAACAGTTGTACGGCAGGGGATTTAATGAAAAGTGCTCCTAGCGTGGCACATTACTGATGCATCATAGTGACCATTAATGAGTGCAGCTCAAGTCAATAATATGCAGCGAGCTTCTTTGTCCTTCTAGAGGTGCACTCTCACATATTGCCCATGTTGGAGTGGTTACAGTATTTGCTAGTGTTGCAGTATTTGCAGTAAAATTTAGTCTAACTAATGAGTAAGAGAAGTAATGCCTTGCAGTTATTTTTTTTTTTGCTTTCCATGAATATGCTATGAACATTGCCTTTCTGGAAATGTGGTACTAGCATATACTTGGCAGCATTGCAGGAAGTGGTAAAAATGCCCATGTATTACATTAAACAACTTTTTTTTTTATGTAAGGAAAGGATTCAGCCAGAAAGGTGAATGTTATGCTCTGCAGAACAAATATTATGGAGTTTGGCTCTCTGGTCACATACTGTGCTACAGGATTTTAGGATTGGGTTTACAGTATACATGGGTTGCACAGACGTCATAGCCGGTACCATGTTTGAAACCAGAAGCACGGTGGTAATTTGCACGTTTTTCTAATCTTCTTAACGCCACCTGCTCCAGCTTGCTCTGTGGAAGCTATGCCTTGGACTTCATCATGACGCTTGTGACGTCACATGCAACCCATGTATAGTCCTGTTTAGAATGAAGGTTTGCTGCATTTTTTGTTCTTTAATTGAAAGGTGCTTTTTTGCCCTGATTGAGATTGCCTTTTTCTTAGGATTGTAGTGAACAGGCATGTGTAGCTACTGGATCAGCACGGACAAGTAATGATTTTTTTGGGTAAACAAGGGACACTTGGATTTGGGGGACGGAGGGGTGTAACTGCATCATGCATCATCCAGTTCGTTTGTGCATCCTTTTGAAAATCATTGGCCAACTATGAGCAGCTCAGCCAGTAGCCTTTTTGAATGCTTGCTCGTTAGGAAACTTAGATTAATTTTTTTTGCCTAAGAAATCAAGGCTATGTCTTCTGATGCTTGCTTTTCTTTGTGTATATTTGCTTTGTTTTAGGTATTCTTTGGTATTGAATAGCGCTGAACTTATACTATGTAAAGTGTGCAAATGTGTGAAACACTGATAAAAGCATTTCATGCCATTAGGCATAATAATAATAAGTAACAGTGATGGTGCAGAATGCACTGCTCAGAAATGTGGCCACAAGTTTAATCATTGATGCAGTGATTTTATGTTGTGTGTGGCTGTGCTTCTTGCGGACCTTGATGCATTTATAAACTGTTGTGATTGTACGTGCTATTAATTGCATCTCACTACTTGAATCATTGTAGCAAGAAGAGAGAACTCCAGTGCAGAAAAAATAGGAAGCTTAGCCCAGAGAGCGAGTAAACAGTGAACAAAGGGCTAACTTGTTTAATACGAGATTGCATTGATGAAATGTAGCTGTATTTAAGACTCCACATTGCCTTACATGAATAACAAGGCATGACATGCTGTGGTAAAGCTAAGCACTGACGTTTGCTTCTGGTGAAGGCATAAATTTCCGTACTGAAGTAGCTGCACACCACACAGAATAGTTTTCTGTATTGGTTAGCGATTTTTGCATATGTATAGTTGCATTCTGGAATGCTTTGCTTCAAAGCTGTATCTGGGGGAATAGACCTGACTGGAAATTGAATACATCCAGTTAAGTTTTGAAAGTTGAAAGTGCAGCATGCAGAATCGAGGCATATGCTGCATTGGGTGCATATGCATGTGCACATTACATTTTGAAATTCCCAGCTACTTGTTCAACACACTTGGAGATTGAAATTTCAAGAATGGCTCCCCTTTTCTTGCGATCTATTATTGCTGTGGGGAATGCCTACTTAGGGTTAGCACTGCAGTTTTGAAAGCTGCTTGGCCTGCAGCTGAAGCAGTTCATTGAAAGCATGGTGGGGTTATTGTCTAAACCTTACGAACAGGTTTAGACTGCACTTGCCTAGTGTCTGTGGTAGATATTCAGGCATAGCTGCTGTGGTGGCTCAATGGTTATGGCCCAAAAGACGTGGGTTCGATCCCGGCCGCGGCAGTTGCATTTTGATTGAGGCAAAATGCTAGAGGCCCATGTACTGTGTAATGTCAGCGCACATTAAAGGGCCACAGAAAGGGGTGTTTGAGCTTGGCTTTAAAATGCTTGCACTATGTAGACTACAGGCCACCGAGCATCCATACCGTGCGAGACGTCAAAAGCGAGCGGGAAGTTTACAATACATTTTTAAAAATTCCCGCTTTCGCACCTCGTGTCGATGTGCAGTGCCGGGCTTTCGCGCGAAGACCTGGCATATGACGTCACGTCGTGCAAATGACGTCAGCAGCCGGGGAGTTATCATTGGTTCACAGCACCAAATTCTTTCAGACGTCACGCACTACCGCGGCCGGGGCCACTCCGCACACGTTGCAGTTGATGGAGGTAGGGGAGGGGCCGGTGGAGGAGCGCCGCTGTTTTGGCGTTTGAGAGGAGAGGGAAAGGCGCGAAGACGCGGAAGTTCAAATTTTGTCTGCATATAACTCAGCTTCTACAAAACGCATTAAAATAATTCTTGCTGGGGGATAATTATGAACAGTCGTCTTTTAACATCCCAGACATATCGCACCTTTGAGAGCCTCTTTCTGGGTCCCTTTAAAGAACCCCATGTGGTCGAAATTATCCGGAGCCCTCCACTGCATCGTCCCTCATAGCCTGAGTCGCTTTGGGATGTTAAACCCAATAAAACTAGACCAAACCAGATATTGGGGCATGTGGTCGCCTGTAAAGGCAGTGTTTTTGTCACGTAGTGCGTGTCCCTCAAAGTGGATGTAGGTGTTTTGCTAGTGCCAGCTTGCAAGTGAACTTTGGTAATGTGTTTGTCTTGCATTCTGTTGCAGTATAGGCAGTGTGCGACAATGCAACACATGCTAAAAGCATGCGCAGTTGCGGACAGGATAATATGGACCATGCTTCAGTGCTGAAGCTCATCTGACACATTACCTAGTGAAAATTAATGGGGGTTTGATACATATGTAAGTAGATGCCCCTTGTGTGTTTATACATAAAGGCAGCAAACCTTTCTGTTCCTGTTATGCAAGGCGAAGGAGCAGTTGGAATGCAGAAGCATAGTTCATATTACTCTGTCCATGACAGTACATTGGAGACACATGACTGGTTCATAAATTCACGTCTTGAGCAGCAGGGAGAAAGCCAAATTGTGAAAATTGCAAAATTATGTTGACGCTTGAGGTAAAGCAGTGTTTTAATTGTAGAGAGTTTTAAAATGTCAGAAAGCTGGCATTCCCAAATGGATGAAAGAGGGAAGAAAATACAGATGTGTGCTGTGCATTCATTTTTTTTTGGGGGAAATTGTCATGCTTGGTGTAGTTCTGTTGCAGTGTGGAGTAAACCACCTTCTTCTGGTTTATTGCTTTCAGCAGAGAAAGGAGCACAAACAGAGCCACCTGCTGAAGCTGGCGAGATGCCTTCAGGCACAGGCAGTGCGCAAGAGGAGTCTGCCCTTGATACAGATGCACTTGTTCGTGGTGTTTCGTCTGTTGAACTCTGCACAGTTAGCATTGACGTCCCTGAGAGTGTTGAGACAGTTGTTGTGAATACCACAAACAGTGCTCCTAGTGTATCTGTTGCTGACGCCGTTCTGTCCGAGGCTGTAGCTGCCGCACTGGGAAAAGATGCTACTGCTGAAACACCTGCTGGTTGCAGTGACACTTCAGGTGGGCCGGATGCTGCAGGCCTGTCGGATATTGCAGGCCCACCTAATGCTGCAGGCCTACAAGATATTGCAGGCCTACCAGATGCTGCAGGCCTACCAGACACTGCAGGCCTACCAGACACTGCAGGCCTACCAAATGCCACAGGCCTGCCGGACACTGCAGGCTTACCAAATGCCACAGGCTTACCAGACACTGCAGGCCTACCAAATGCCACAGGCCAGCAAGATGCAACAGGTCTGCCAGCTGCCACAGTTGTGCCAGATGCCATAAGCCTAGCAGATGCTGCTGCTCACTCATCTGTGGTGGACAGTGAGCCTGCTGCGGTGGAAACCGTGGTCTCTACTGATGCACTGCCAGCTGTCGCAGTGTCGTCATCTGCCACAACATCGACTGTGTCGTCCAGTGTACAAGATCGGGGGTGTGATGCACGCTATGTCCGCTTCAACAATCGTGATCTAGAAAATCTGCGCAAGATACAAGATGAACTGAACGTGCGCAAGGCTGGCGGGCTGCAGCGCAGCCCAGGCACCCCCATTGTGATCCGTGCAGAGCTGGCAAGTCCACAGAAAGGGCTCTCTGCGCAGGCACCTCAGGTCCTGGTGGTGCAAAAGCCCTCACCTGGGGGCTCTGCCAAGAAGGCTGACATACGTGTCATCCATCCGCCGGGGCTCACTGTGCGCAGGTGGGTGGCACTGAAGTTGCCTGGCTGCTGGCTTTTGGTACCCCAAGTCTTAAACTCGGGGTATCTGTAGAGTACGCTGTTTTGAGTGCCTTCTAACGCAACGGTGTTCAGGAGCCCGTGTCGGAGGAAAGCCGGTGTTGTTGGCATTGTTGCCTGTGAGTGAAAAATCCCCGAAAAATCCCCATAGAAGCAACCTAGGTCGCAGGTGGGTCACCTGCCACCGGAGTGGGAGCAAACTGCCCACTGTGGCAGGTGTAAGTTAATGATTTGTTGCGGGAGGTTGCTTGGGAAGAGCAACCTGGGTCGCACAAGCCCTACCAGTGGCAGCACTTGCCATCGCAAAGCAGTGGCACATCGCTTAACCGCTGCACCGGTGTGCCGGGATTGCTATGGGGACTCCCTGGATCTATGAAAGTAAAGTAGAGAATGACCAACTCCGTATATATGGGGATTAACCCATTAATGCTATCGCTTCATACCTTTAAGGGGGAGCTTAAGTGTCCCCTCCAATTTTTAGTTGCAGCGGTAGTATGGAGCTCCTCCATGCATGTGAGCAGAGGCAATGGCAGATTTGTCATTGTGCTCCATTGCAGATAGAAAGTGCTGTGGCTTACATGCCCAAGTTTTGTGCACCAAGCGTGTAGTCCGCTTCACAGTGGTCTCTTGAATTTTGTGCCAAGCGTAACTTGTTGAAGTAAGTTTTTACTAATGAGGGCAGTAAAACCTACTCATTATTACATGCTTAGTTTATGCTAATAGAGAATTTACTAATTTTCTCTACAGCCAGCTGTAATCATAGAAGGGTTGGTGGAGTTGGTAAGCCGCACTATAAGGCACAAGTGACAGAGCAGGCAGAAAAGTGTAGTTGGGAAGGATATAAATGCAGAGCACCTCACTCAAGGAAAAAAAACAACAAAACATCAAGTTGGGGAGGGCAGGCGGAAATAATCTGAATAATGGATGACTGTGCATGGGATCGCAAGCACAACTCAGCAATAAAGGTTTACTGTTGGGTGTGTTGAATGGCTGATGGGCTGTTTGTGCTTGCTGCTCACTGAACAGAGAAAATGCATTATGATGATGAGTTTGAATGCACCTTTCGACTGCAAAAAGAAAGAGTGCACATGTTTACATGTTTGTGGACAAAGTTGGAGCTATGAAGATATCCTGATTAGCCACGTTTTCTATATCTAGGTCTGAATTTTTTTGCTTCCCGAGTCTAGTTTCAGTACAGACTCTAGCCTTATTTTTTTCACTTCCGAGTGACATAGTGCAGAACGTTGCAAGTTTTCAGACAAGAGCCCTAATACAGTGTTGGGAATTCTGCACCTTGTTAGACCAGACTTCGCTGTTGCGCTAATCCTGCTGCACGTTGCTGCAAGATATGTTCGTTGCAATTGCTCCAGCGCTATGCCTAAATACAATTCCAGTAATTGCAGCGGGAGCTGCAGGAGCTGCAGCATATGCCTGGTGGTGGAGGCTACAGCCCATTGCGCCAGGCAAGACTAATGCAAAACTTCCTTGGTGTGGTTAAAAAGGTGACATGTCCAACAGATCCAGTTCTACTTACACTTTCGCACACTTTTCACACCTGCTTTAAGTGGATGCCACGATGTGATAAGCATGCATTTCGCATTTTTGCCACGGTGGTGTGGCTGCTATTGAAATTCACTGTACGGTGTGTGCTAATGAGTTAGTATAAAAAAAACCTATGGGATCCAGCTAGACTTTTTCTATATGGACACATTGTGAATCCTTTCTTGTTCATTGTGCTATCTTCGCTCCCTTGCGTGCCACTCCTGCTCAGCTTTTGGGGCTGTGCTGGATTTCCCTTCTGCAATTAATGCTCTCCCTTGAGTATTGGTTTATTCGGAGGCATTCAATTCTTGACTCTCTGGATTTTCCCAAGCTTCATTCTGCTGGTGCTCAACCTCCATGGCTTCCACTCTTGCACTCCAATGGCTTCACGTTGCTACTGCTGTGGTGCACTATTGGCCATTCGCTTCCGTCTTTCCTGCTCTTCCTGAGCCTTGTACTGCAGTTGCTATGTTTTTTCTACTGCCTTGGGTTTTTTACATTTTGGGTGTGGGTCTCTGATGTGTCCTGTGACTGCTTGTCAAGCGGGATACCAGCACAATCATTCACATGCACCGTCTATCATGCCATGAAAGGTTCATACCACTCTCCCATGGGGCCTCTTATTGCCACTGCCAGGATCGGGCAACTCGGGCCTAGCCATTATCTGCCCAGTGAATGTTTTCCTCAATACTTCATGTCTTACGTTAGTTTATGGCCATTTCTTTAACATTGAAAGCCAAATATGGGTGTGATATGCAGCCATGATTTTAAATGTGTTACTGTACATTAAATGGTGCCAGCTGAGGTTGAGTGTGGTGTTCATAAATGTATAGGGAGCTCGCAGCTTGCACTCAAACCACAGTGGCTGCCATTTTTATGTACAGGTAGCACGGCAAAAGGTGCCGTGCGCCCCATGTGCATTTCTAATTGGCTTATCATCTCCCGCTCTGGCCTGCACAGTTGAAACCGCGTCCTGTGCGGCAAAATGGCGTCCATCACTTCTTGTGCAAGCCTCCTATAGTTGATTTAGGCAGTCGTTCAAAGCAGAAAAAGCCCAGTGACTTTGAGAACAGGCAAGTAATATTGATTGAAGCTGGATGAACAGAATGGCTTCAAGTTTCTGTCAGAAGATATAATGCTCAGCAGAAATGCTTCATTACATTATTTTCCTGGCAATTTCTATCCCTGCCTCTGAGTATTTTTTGCATGTTGGGTGCTGTGAGGTTTTGGGGCATGTCCGCTGGTAACCAAGGAGCGTCTTTGTATTCTTGTTTCTCGGCATTGAACTCCTGGCACTCCTGGAAGGAAATTGTACCAAATTGACATTTTGCCTGGTGCAAAGCCCCCTGCAAAACTGTATTTTTCAGCTCCATTGTAGCTAATGTATTCAAATGCACATTTTAATGTTAAAACTTAATAAAACTTTCCTTTTGTCCCCGACCAGACGAGGTCTCGTCCAACTCTCGACTTCACATTGTAATGTTTTTTTTTACAAGTTGGTACTATTAATTCTGCCTGACCACCTCTTCCCAGTCATAGCTTTAATTTTCTGGGCCGTTTGCTTTTTATTATGAGTATAGGTGAGCTACTCAAGCAAAGAAGTGCTGTCTTAAAATCAGTGTTGTCAGAAAATAGGCGGTGATAAAGGCTAATTTTTTCATGGAAAATAAATAAGTGCATGCTGAGTCCCGAAAAAAAAAATTACTAGAAACTTAAATCTGATTCGTTACAAGCCTTTTTTTTTTTAGTTCCTTTCACCTCTTCAGCAGCAGGTCCTTGGTTAGGGTTTTTAATACTAGAGCTATGTAATCTTCAATGTGTATTGGCATGTTTAATAAGTAATGTAGTCCTGCTAAGGCAAGTAATTAAAGTGGCTGCATGGCAGCATTGTGAGAAAAAACTGATGTCTAATTTGAAAGATGCTGTATTCCACTGCACCAAAATTCGTCAAGAACAATGTGTGCAGAATTTACTTGTTCTCCATAGTTTGGTGCTTCTTACTGAAAAACTTTTACCCAGAGCGGAGTGCAGTATTTTACAGAGCACTTAGTAGTGGCAGTGTTTTTCACTCATTTTTTTTTTGTTCCCATTGGGCTTCTTAGTTACATCAAAACTAAGCTTTGCGAAACCACCATGCCATTAGTTTTCTTTTTAGGCCTTTTTTTGGCAGCACCTACACAGATGCGTACTCTGCAGTCTGCGGCAAGGGCTCGGTACCTGTGGTGTTCAGGTGCTGAGCATGAGGTTTTGGGCTCAGTTTCTTGCTGTGTTGACCAGATTTTGATGAAGGTCAAATGCAAGTTTGTGTACTGAGCTTTTGTTACATGTTAGGAAACCCCGCGTAATCAGCACTAATCCAGGGCTGTCCGGGCTTTAGAGCCATGAGCCAGATGGAGCGTTGGCCGATAAAAATTTATTGAATAAAAAGATCTCTCATGCTGTAGGTATATAACCTGGGTTGTGACATTGTTTTTTACTGGGGCCCATCATTCCCTGAGGAGGAGTACCACATGAAGAAATAGCTGAATTAAAGCACTTTTTTGATGAGCGTATGTTTTATGAATAGTTTTTTTCCATTGACATCTGGAATGTTTGTGAACTGATAAGACTAAAGCAGGCTGGAAATGGCCAGCACTGCAGTGAAAATTTGGATTTTCTGGGAAACGACAGGGCTGGAGTGCGCTGGAAATGGCCAGTTGTCAATGCTTCTGGCCCAGAATTTGCTTTTTCTCCACAGTGGCTTGCTGCTGGCAGGGCCTTGTTATTGCAGCAGATTCATAAAACCTATGGAGCTCCTTTGTTTGCACCTTGTAAAGATGTGGGGGGAATGCAGCTTATTGATTAATGTTTATCAGAAGGGGATGAGTGCCATTCTACGTGTTGATCTGCAACCCCTTTTACTGTCCTGTGCCTAGAAAGTGCGAGCTGTCATTGCTGCCATATGTGAATGATATCTTTGGCATATTGGACATACGTATTAAGAGGCAGTGGAAATAGCGAGCACATTAAATGCAGGAAAAAAAAATGTGTAAATGTATCTCGGTACATTTTGTCCACTTGCTTGCAGTTCCTTCTGTTTGCATTACATAAAGCTGGTTTTCTTTAACATTGCATTGTACACATAAAATGTTACATGGGCACTAAAATTGAAAATTGTTTTTTTTTTTTTTGAGGAAAGGAAATGGCGCAGTATCTGGCTTGCATCTTGGTGACACCTGAACTGTGCGGTAAGGGAAGGGATAAAGGAGGGAGCGAAAGAAGAAAGGAAGAAAGGTGTCATAGTGGGGGCAGGAAGGCTCCAGAATAATCTACGACATTGCATAACAAACGGAGCCTGCATTAACAGCACGAGCCATTGCAATGTGGCCGTTACAAGGGCACAGTAGACTGTAATCTAGTGCTGTAATGTATGGCTATTTTCACTGTGTATCATTACAGGGTGACAGGTGCACTCAGCCCAGAATGAAATGCAAACAGTACCCGTGAACAGAACAAAATATTTTGTTTGCAGTTTCAGCTGCAGTATATACAACTAGCTTGATTCATGTTTCTGGGGAAGGGTCTACCAGAGCACATATTCATAACCGGTATAGTGGGATATCGATGCTGCAGAAGTACAAAAAGTGCATAGTACAGAAGTTCGCATATTCGTGTCTGACCTGTACAAGAAATATAAGGGAACAGATTATTTACATGTAGCTCGCAGTTGAGAAGCACACTTCTTGCTTTTCTCTATGCAGCTTCCTTCTCATCTAGAGAACTATCCCCATCTGATTTTCTCAAGTATGATCCAGACTGGTCCTTCAGTACTAGCCAAGTGCCAAGTGTTCCCTTTCACATTTAATATGCCTGTACCAGTTGAGGCTATTGTGGACCCTATGAAAATGAGGATAGGAGTGTTATTGTGGCAGGAGGATAGGTTGTGTAGCTTATTGTGGCTCTAAATTGGACTTTTCCTGTGAAAGTATGATATGAATATTGCATTATTTCATTTTGCTAGGTCACCTGTGTTTTGCCACCATATTATGAACGTTCAAACACTCGCTGTCAGAAAATATGCAAGTAATTCAAAAGTCATACCCAGTGCTTTGTTGGATTGAATAACCCCCCCTGGTTACATCTGGTCTTGTCATCTAGTCGAGAAAGTAAGGACCACCATTTGAAGAACAAAAACTTCATGGATCGTAGCGATTGTTTTTCGGGATCCTAGTTTGAGAACTAGGGCCCAAAATGGGCCCAAACACAAATTCAATTCAACTTTAACAAATTTAGCATCTCCCATGATGTGTCTTCTGTGCTGTCAATGATCATGCGTTTTAAGTTGTGGTTCATATTCAACAGGGTGTATATGTTAATACATCCTTTTGTACTCCTTTTGCCCCTATTTTGATTTCAGGTGTGATAAAATTTGCCTTTGTATAAAAAGGGAGAACAAAAACTAATGATGAAGCAACTGATATCTCAATAGTCATGAAGGCAGAAACTTTGGACATGGTTATTCATAATTTGAAAAACACAGGACCCCGTTGTCACAGCAGTGCCTTAATCACTGTTGAAGAGCATTTGTTTATGGAAGACAGCTTTCCATGCCCTACATTATTATTGCCATCATCATCACCACCTTTACTACTACTACTAATGCTACTCTGTGCAAGTATTTTTTCGTTGCAATTAGTTTTGTTGGAACTGCGTGTACACTATGGCACTTCTGTCTCGTTTTTCACGTTTTCCTGTATCTATAGCCTGTCCTTCACATGCCACACTTTGTCAAGTATGTCTTACTGCTATAATGTGCCCCTTGAATGCCGCAGGTGCCAATCATTTTGAATTTACAATGTTCCAACTGCTCCCCCTATTGTTCGATAGTTCTTAGCCTGCACAAAGTGTGCTGCTAGTTTTTTGGGCCTTGTAAGCTGGCATTCCTGGTCCCACAGGCAGCTCCAGATGGCTGTGCCAGTCTCTGGAGCAAGCAGCACCACATCGGTTGGTGGCCTGACCAAGGTGATCCTGCAGCCAGCAGGACAGCTTATGAGTGGCGCCACCTTCCAGCTGGTGGGCGCTGTAGCTGGAAGTGGGGGCCAGGCGGCTCAACCCACTCTGGTGCTTTCGAGCCCCACCCGGGCGGCCCCCGTGCGTGCAACTGGGCAGCAGCTGGTGCGCGTGGCTGCGCCCGGCACCACCTCTGTGTCGGCACCCAAGGTATGCTGGTAGCCTGTTTCTGCAGATAAAACTGGCATAGGCTTCCATGCTTGCTTCTCAAAAGCTTGTATGGGGTAGGTGGCAATAGGTGGATTAGGTGGATGAACGGGTTATTCTGTCTTGCTCCACCAACGTGGTAGCCATTATCACATTAGTGCAAGCCTTCTGTCGAATGCAGAAACTAGTGTGACGTGGTGGCTATCAAGTGGGAGGCATCATGAGCTCTTTGGTGCTTTGTCAATTCAGGCAGCAGCTATAGGTGGCAGTTAGCATCACCAATTTCACGTGACATTGGTGTGTGTAACACCAAGCTCAGCAATTTCACCCCTATACAGCATTGCAAACTTGGCTTTCTGAATGACTGGTTTTGCCATCTGTACTGTATTTCGTGCATTCACCTTAAACATTCTTGAGGCAGCAGACAAGGGAATAAAAAGAGGTGCTCGTTATGACATACATGACAGAAGCCAACGGTCACCGAAACCTAGGAGCATAAGGGGTCTTTTTTTTTCAATTTGTGGTTAAAAAAAGACATCCCCTATGCTCCTTGGCTTCGATGATTGTTCGTTTCTGTCATGCATTCTTGAGGCAGGGTGGTTCTAAATACTTGTGGTGTGAAGCCTTTTGTTTTATGAGAGTGATCATAATGGAAAAATAGTCTTCAGTCTCATGTCTGAAATGGCCATGTCTCGCCTAAGTAGGTAAGAGATTTGAGGCTGGTACAAATGTGAGTAGCATCCTACTTTATCAGTGTGCCATTCTTAAGAAATTGTTTCAGTTCATGTCAGCTGTCTGTCACCGTTCCTTTTCTTTGCCTAGTTAATGCTATCCATTGGCAGTTTCGCATGTTACCTAGCTCAGGAGAGCATGCTGCTGGTCTAGTTGGTGCTGCATGATGTGAATATCTCGTGAATGTTTTATGTTCTTTGTCTTCAGTCCCTTGTCTGTTTTTTGCACTGACTTCTTCACGTCATTGCCATAGCTGCAGCTTGGTAACAGTTCTCTCTCTTGGCTTCTGAGATACATTACAAACAGCAATTCTTCTAAGCAGGGGTATTATTTAGAGGCTCTTAGAAAGTGAAGCTGGTGCTTCAGAAGCCTGCTGCTTGAATGTGTGTGAGTATTCTTATGGGGCGCTAGATGTGGGCTCATGCCAGTGTGCTTTGTCATGCCCAGGGTATGTACGTGGTGTCTCCCATGAAGCTCGGTGGCAAAGTCGCCATGATACCCATCAACGTGGGAAAGTCACCGCAGCGTATCGCACCTGCACCCAGCACATCCTCAGTGGTCTCTGGGCTCACCATGGGGCCTAGTCGGGTGACACTGGCTTCATCTGCTGCGAACACTGCCACCACATCCACCGCTCGACCGACGGCACCCACCACTACCATTGTGCCTGTGCCAGGCAAAGTGAATGTGCTGCTAAAGCCCTCGGTGAGAAGCACGCTGTGCATTACATTGTCTGCTACTCTATACATAATCTAGACAGAGCTGTCCGGCCACACACAAAAAAAAAAGTTTCCAATGTCTAGAAGAAATAGTGCTATTTGCCACAATGTCTCCTAATGGAATGTTATGTGCCTTGCATTTTTCTGGTCTTTTCTTCCTCTTTTCTTTTTTCTTTATTGTGAAAACATTCCATCCAGCAATAAAGGTACAATGAGGACATATTGATAGATTTCCGCTTTCTGACAGCAGAGCCTCTGCTTTCACTGATAACAGGAGTTTTTATAAGCTAGAAAGGCCAAGAAATGAAATACAGATGTTATGATCGCCGGCTGATTTCCCAGTAAACTGCGATGCTTCGCCAAATTTTTTTTGCAGATCTCAGAGGCTAGGATCCAGACGATGATAACTGAGTTATTTTCATAATAAGTGTAGACACCATGAGTTTGCATTGAGTGGTGGGAGTGGATTGAGTGGACTGCGCAGCAGGTGCAGCACAGTTCATCTGGACTTTGTCCTTACCTATGTGTTTGTCTGCGATGTGCCAACAGCAGTACAGGTATCGAACGCTGAGCTCGTGACAGCATTTGCTGCTCATCGTTTGTGTGCACGACGCGCGGCAAGATGTAGTGTTGCGTGGAGACATTATTTGGCATGCCATAGCGGGGAACACCATGTACTGGATAGCATATATGACAGTTTTCCAGGCTGCTTGGCATGACGCAATACTTTTGCCATTTATTGTGCATGAAACTGATTTCAGAATTACTCTCATGTCTCCAGATGGGTCAAGCGGTGCCCAGGTCTGGGACAGTGGCTGCTGTTGTTCAGACGTCTAGCGCAGCTGGTGCCGCCACAACTGTTACCACGAGCCTTGTGACTTCTGTGAGCAGCAGCTCTGCGGCTGTGCAAGTGCCAGGCAGCAAGTTCCACTATGTACGTCTGGTCAGTGCTCCTGCAGGAACCACACAGGCTAGCACAGTCTTGAGTGGTAAGTGTGTTGTGAGTTATGCATTTAGAACTTGTTTGGTTTATGGGGTTTTAACATCCCAAAGCGACTCGGGCTGAGGGATGCTGTAGTGAAGGGCTGCGGAAGTTTCAACCACCTGGGGTTCTTTAACATGCACTGACATCGTACAGTACATGGGCCTCTAGCATTAATGCCTCCATTGAAATTCGACTGCCATGGCCGGGATTGAACCCGCATCTTTCGAGTCAGCAGCCGAGCGCTATAACCACTAAGCCACTGCGGCAGCTGTATTGGGAACTTGTAGTTGTGCTTTTTGCCTATGTAAAAGCATGGGAAGATAACTTTTGCATGGAGTGTCGCTGGAGGTGTGCAAGGAAACAATGTCTTGTTTGAGCATGGGTTCTTCATTTGTATTTCTTTTTTTGCAGTCACTCTTGCCGAGCTGGTTAAATAAGGAAACGTTTCATTGCACAAATTCCAAGTTTTCTTGAATGCACAGCTGATCTTAAGGGGAGACACTGGTCTTAAAATGAAAATTTTTAATATTAGAGATATTGTAATGAAATTAGGTGTGCATATGTATTTCTTCCTCCTGTTGTCTAAAATGTAATTAGTATCAGCTTATCTCAATTAGTTCTCTACTTATGGAAAAATAACCGAAGCCTAACTAGGTAATTTCTTGCGGGTAATTAAGACACTTTATCTCAACATTTTTTGGTTCCGATAAAAATGTAGCCGTAGCCAAAGAGCTGCCATGCGGAGCTATGCTGTTTATATTGTTATTAAGGTACATCATCATATAAAAATGTTCAATTATGTCGATGCATCACAATTCTGGAATATAATTAGCTGGTATTATTGTCACAAAATTTGATATGTTCAACTTAGCCACATAAAAATAGCATAGCTCCACATTTCAATTCTTTCTGAATTCAACGGTGTAAAATTTATCAAAATTCCACCACAAAAACATAATTAAAAGTTCCATAAGGCTAGTGACGTTGGCAAAAAACGTGAAGCTGAGAAAATTGCATTTGAAGTTTTGACACTGACTACAGAAAATTGTGGGAGGAATCTTCAACAACGGATTTTATTTAGAGGTTCCCTATCTGTTTCCCTACAAAGCAAAACAAAAAGTGTCTTATTCCATCCAAGGAAACATTAATAAAAAAAATGTCGAAGGTGTAAGCATGATGAAGTTGTAAAAAAATTATTTCTCATGAAGTTATCAGTACATTTTTTTAGAGACAATGGAGTGCAGGGCTAGGGTGTTGAGCTCTAAAGGCAATATTCTGAATCCTGAAAACTGTATTTTGAAAGACCTAGCGGTCTGGAGCCAAGAAGATCCGAACCCCCACCATGGCAAGCAGTTGGGTGGTCTTGAAAAGGACCGTTGAGTGCGACGCTCGACACGTCTCCTACTCTGTCTTTGAGAAGAACCGCCTGGATGTTAGGCAGCACGCTGCCCTGTGCTGCTGGAGAACGTCTTCATAGCAGTCCAGGACTGTAATCTTCAGTTGCTCCCGTTTTGTGCCACCTGTCAGTCTCTCTTTCGTATTAGTGCTCTTTAGCTGAGCTCCATTTGCCTTGCGCAAACGCAGGGCGTCTTTTTCTAGGCTTCGGCGAACAAGGCAGCCACCAGCAGCATAGCCCAGACTTGCAGTGATGGATTCATTAGTTGCCCTCCTTCCTAGTTTGTAGACGGAAACAGCCTCAGCGGCAGCCCGCTTCACACTTTCCAAAGAAGCATTCCCATTCTTTGAAGATTGCGTCCAAATGAGAGACTGTTGGCTCTCACTCGCATTCTGAGTCTTTCTTTCACTGCACCATGCCAACAGGTTCTCATCGCTGAGCCTTGCAAACACTGGCTCCAGAGCAGCCCCAACACAAGCCGGGAGGGCACTCTTGTGTGGAGGTGAAAGTTCACCATTGGCCAAAGCTCTGTTGAACTTGCACCAAGAGTCAGCACCCTCAGGGCACTTGGAGTGGTTCGGGACATCATCTGTAGAAGTCATGTGTAGGAGTGTAGCTTCCACGGCCTTCTTCATGCCTGGAACATCATTATTGTTGCTCCTCAGGGCATAGCCGTAGTAGTTGGTGATCTTCTTGATTCTTGTTGATCTTTTCCTGCGTCAGCTTGTCTCTTCTGCCAAGAGATTCGCCTTGAGCCTTCTTTCTACCAACCAGGTTCCGCAGAGCAGTCCCCATTCGCTTATGAACGTGGTTGATGCAATCCTTCTTGTCATTCTTTATGAATCCGTACACTTTTGCTTCTTACAAAGCATGAAAAGTCCGGCTGTCTCCATCAGAGAGGACGGTCGTGTAGCGCAGACCATACTTGGCCAGAGACCTCTGAAACATGGTCAGCGCGGCCTCCACTTCCATGCGGCCAGAGTTACAATCGATGTTTCGCTGGCACTCGTAGGTGGCGAGCCAGTCACTTTAGCCTCTATCTTGTGGCTGTGGTCTCAAGGCACATCCGAGACAAAAGTTAGAGTAAACAATGTGGGCGATCACAAGACCAGTGTACAGATTAACAATAAGCCCATAGATGTGAGAGCTACGACCTCGGGTTATCCACGAACCATCAAAAATAACGTAAATGTTCCCAACTGGATTCAAGAAGTCTCTATAGACATCCTTGATGACTGCCACACTGGCAGCTTCGCTTGCGGTCGTTGTGCTCTCGCAGGCTTTCACAAAAGTTTTCAGGTGTCCCTGAAAGGTGTTGTGGTGCAGACTTCGGTGTGACAGGTTCATACAGGCGCAAAAGTCTGCAAGGGCAGTCACGCCTTTGCCTATCGTCTGTATTCCCTTCATGGCCCTCATGTTGACCTCGAAGGGAGTTATGTTGTTATGTTGGCAGTTCCACTTACTCGTGGGGAAGAAAATTGCTTCCTCTCGAAGTTGCAGCTGCCGCAGACGAGCTGGAGCTTTACAGTTAAGACATACTCCTTGTCTGTTGCCTTGCTCAAAGTCAGACTTCCTGCGCCGCAGGTTCCGCACTTCGCTTGCGCAAAAAAGTTGTTTAAAATTTTCATGTCCACAGTCACGAACTCTGTACCAGCACCACTGGAGTGGCACTCCGCGCGGACGCCAAGAAGTTCAAACTTGCGCTGGGTTGCTGACTTTTCCGACAGAGCGGACTTCGTGCGCGCCGATCGCTCAACAAGCTGCGCCTGCTCCGCCGCAGAGTAGTATGTGGCATCAACACGAACTGTACCGTGATCCGGGATGCAATTCATGCTGGAACTCGGTCCCGCAGTGTCGTCAGTGAGCAGCGTGGTTGACGTTCCTGGCATGTGCAGCGAGTCCGGCACCAGCTCTAACGAAGGTCCCGATGGCGCGCTTGTGGCTGACGCTGTTCCACGCCCGTTTCTTGCGGCTTCCAAAAGCTTGTTGCATGGACGGTTTAAGTCGACTGTCTCCCGTCATCTTGATCGCATGGAAAAACTCCCGGCACAAAGCAGAAACACGGGGCGTCGAGAAAAAACAGGCACAAAAGCAGATGCGCATGAAGTGGCAGCGATGCTAGTGAACGCAAAAGAGAAAGGAAAAAAACGACGCGCCGGTCACGCCAGCCAATGGCAGGCGTGGAACGTCGCGCTTTTCAAAGCGCGCCGTGCTCGAGCCAATCAGCGACCCGGAAACGGTCTTCGGGAAACCAGCCAGGGCAGTCGTTTTGCTTGAGCGACGCCATTTTGAGATATCACGAATTGTGCACAAAGAAAACAGCTTCAAACCAAGCCCAAGATGGTGGCGATCGGCCAGCTGCAGCATCTGTGGTGTGCGCGGGAAGTTCGAACAAATTTCGCCTTTTTGGGGGCATTTCGTGGCTGCCGTGGTACATTGAAAGCATATTTTATTGCATTTCCCGACCGAATTTAGCGTTGGTAATTTGAGAATAGGTGCTCGAAGGGTCAAACGTTCCGAAAATGGGTTTTGCTCAAAAATCGATATTTTGACCATTTTTGACTGTTCTAAGACCCACGTCTCCCCTTAAGCAGTATAGTTCTGATGGCATTCCAAAATGGGTTTAGACTGATGGTGCTGAAAGAAGTCACTTATTTTATGAGCATAGAAAGTTGTCTGTGCTTAAGTGGTGGAGAGAGAGAAAACTTGGTGTGTAGGGAAAATTCTTGCACAGTGCATATGCTGTAAGAGCGTTTGTGCCAGCCTTCATGGGTTTCTTATAGGTGTAACAGATTCTGGCTGATTTGCACAGCTGTGTGGATCATGTGAAAAGTAGTGTGTATTCTTATGCAGAGGACATTAATTGTTTTGATCACCCTAAAATGTGGCACATCATTGCCTATGGAAAGCAGGTACCAAGGCCAAGTGCACTTTGAAAATGTGTCAGCCTTGACAAAATTATTTTCCTTCGAGCTTTCCAGAGGAGCTTATAGGGGTGCAAGCAGCCATAAAGCTTTTGCGAAAGTGGGTCTCATTGGGCTGCTGTCTGCCGTGACTTCCATGATGCCTTTTTGGATGCATTTTTAAAAATTCCAGTCTCTTCTTCCATTCCTCTTCTCCCTCGCATTTTCACAGCAGCCATACAAAGGCGACGAAATGAAATACAGTAGACTCCGGTTAAGACGAATCCTCGGTTAAGATGAACAGTGCGAGGCTGTTCCCCGTAGAAATCAGTGTAAAAAAAATCTGTTTAAGACGGAACTGTTTCATGCGGGATTCAGTTGAGAAAACTTGACCGCGAACCTTGGTGACCCTGCGCAACGCTACTCACGGGGCATCTGCACGACACTGTTGGGCAAAGGAAAAATATATTAAACTCTTCCATGTAAGAAAGTGCACCCTGACAAGAAAGTCTTCGTCCAATTTTGTGCCAGTGTGCAGTGAAACTGCCTTGCAGGGCTGCGCTTCCTTGTGGAGAAGCTTTCTTGCCGAAGAGGAAAAGGCAAAGCACCTTTTCTCCTGTCTACGTGCAGCGCTGAGATACCAGATCTTAGCATCATTCGCGCTTCATGTGCCACGCCTTTGCCACTGACGGACTAAACGGCGCGTAGGCGCGGAATAGATCCACTAATTGATCCGAATTTTCAACCAACACGGTGTCGCAATGCATGCTATCATGGCGCAGAGATGGCTAGATATCGGTGCCGCATGGGCACTGCCTGTGGCGGATGTAAACGCGCACGGTGCACCTGCTCGTAGAGTTGATAACAGTTATGCTGTGGAAGGAGCAAGATAAGAGAGATGCAGCGCTACCCAGCTGAGCACCTTCAGAGTACTCCGAGCCTCAGAAATCAAGTCAGGAACAAAACAAACAAAAGCAAATAGTGGTCTCTACGGTAGAGAGAAAGCAAAAAAAAGATGGTGAAAAGAAAGCTAGATTTGTGGTGTTTTCAAGTAGGATAATGTGAGCTTGTTTTATGTCCTCACTGTTCAGCTCACTTCATGCATAGTGCCATATACAGCCGACGACCGATTTTTCGGACTCTCTAGGGACCGCGAAAAGGCCAAAAAATCGGGCAGTCCGGGAAATCAAATTTCACCGAAAAAATCACGAACTTATTACCAATATGCTCGAGGAAACGGCAAGTTGTATTGCACACATTCTAAGGTTCCTCATGACTGTATTTCGCCGCGCGACATTAGCACAGACGACAAGCGGCGACCGCTTTCACGAGCTCGGCCTGGCTGTGCTGCTCTCGGCATGTCGCAATGAACGCACAGGTTAGGACAAAGTCTGAACGGGAAAGTGAACACACCGCTGCGGGAACTGCACTGCGCCCGCAGTACAATGGGCCCGGAACGAGAACGCGAAGATTGTGAAATAAATAATAATAAGAACCAAGAAACGGCCAAAGCAAGTGCTCCGTCGGCGTTGGCCTTCGCCATTAGACCTTAAGACTAGAGCCAAAATCGGCATCATATCCGGCGATATGCACTCTGCGGTGGCTTGCGTATAATGAGGAGTCTTGCCTGTCATCGAAACGCCAGTTGTTTACGGTTTTACAATAGAAGAGTCGGGTTGCGATGCATTTTGCCGCGGGTACGCTGTCCGAATTTTTGGTGGTCGACTGTATGTTCCATTTGCAATTATCCTCTAACTGCAAAGTCATTTTATTCAGTGTTTTCATGTAACACATATTTGGATCCACTTAGCATGCTCACATTATCTTTTTTGGGGGGCACTTCTGTTAAGATGAACTTCTGATAAGACCAACAAATATTCTGGTCCCTTAAGTTCGTCTTAAAGGGAGTTTGCTGTACATCTTAGCAGCAACACCATGGCATCTCCATGCCTAATCTAGGCTCCAGTGTGATGAGAAGTTTTTTTCTTGCAAACTTCAAGCTAAAGGCAATTTCTGAAAAGTTTTCTGTTGCTCTGCGTAGGTTTACACGTGTTGGTAAATTCAATATGTGTAATAATGTTCTAATGCAGTAAACGGCTGTGAACTCAAGGTCATAAAATTGAAGGAGGATTTCAAGGTGAATGGGGGAAAGTTTCGATATAAGTGAAGTATCAGAATTTTCAATGTACTGGTCATGCATTGTAAAACATTGGAGCTTTCTATCTAGGTTTATTTTGCAGTATACAAACTGCACTACGCAAATGAAATGCTTCATTTTAACAAAAGAAGTCTTGTGTGCAGTGGCATGGCAGGTAAAAAAAAAAAAAGTTGACAGAAGTGTGTGTGATCAGCGCACTACTGCAGACTTTATTATTGGTTCTTGGCATTCTGCGTAAACCACTGGCTGGTGGCGCTTTTTCAAGTTTTTAAAAAGCCATATTCTTCACGGTATCCAAATTTCGACATTTCAGATTTTTTTTTTGATCTGGAGTTACACACACTTCACCTATTAGAGTATATTTTGCAATATAGACTTTCTGGCCATGATTGGTCAGTGGTTGGTAGGTTGGCAGAACAAAGGTCTACCGTAAATGAGTGCTGCCTAGTCGTAACAAAATTTGTTGGTAGAGCTCCCTCATTTTTTACCTTTATTGAATATGATTGGGGCTATAGTTTTTACTTATTTACACGATTGTAAGTCGACCCCTCATATCACATTTCAGAAAAAAAAAAGAAAAACAAACTTGGAAGTCGTTTAAGCTTGGCCTTTAATAATCGAACACGATAGAATTATCCTGTGGCCGCCGCTGATCGCCAGCCGCTATCGGCTGCCGCGCACGGGCGTGCCCGTGGGCACATTTTGGGCACATTCCAAAACGAAAATGTATTAGCCAGTGGACTACTCGTCCACACTTGCACCATCATCCTCACTGGCGCTGTCGTCGTGATCACTGCTGCGATCCCGCAGCACGTAGTTCAAGCATCGTCATGCAGCGAATTCCCACACTTTGCAAACAGCCACATCACGACATCGCATGGAATAGCTGAAAATTTTGCCTCGCAGCAGCTGGCACACCTGTATCATACGTTGCAAACATCGAACTTGTGGTCTGGCGCGCAGTTCGTTTCTTCGGCATAAAGAATGACAGCTATCATGAATGCAGCTGTGAATGAGCGCCGGTCGCTTACCGGACTCTGAGCACAAATGACGACTGACGACGCACTACATTAAGAACTTGTGAAACGCGGCCGGCAGTAGTCAGATGCGTCAGAGCCAAAGAGAAACTGGCATGAGTGGCGTTGGTTTTTCCGTCTGTTACCAACACTCCCCGGCGTTGCTGCCGTTCTGAGTGGCGGTGCCGCCGTGATTGGAACAGCGGCCCTTATTTCAACTAACGACGCTCCCTTGAGCGTCAAGTGCGCAGTTGAAAGTAAACAAAAAAAAGAACTTGGAGGACACTTATTAAGAGTAGAACGCGAATGCGTTATGGACCCCCGCCGCTAATCAGCAGCCACGTGTGGGGGGAGGGGGTGCCGGTTTGCTGCTTATCGACGGCCGCCATTGGCCACCGCACGCGGGGAAGGGATGCTGGTTATGCGCATTGACATAGCAGCTGCTCAAGGCCAGCACCAAGAGCGATGCGATGGAGCTGCGCAGCAAAAATGCAAACACACTGTAGCTTCCCTGATATTTCGTTTGCCCCGCCTTTATTTATGATGCCATGCTTTCGTTTCGATTGTAAGTCAACCCCCCCCCCCCCCCCCCCCCCCCGTTTCGGATTTTCAAGTTTTGATAAATGGGCCAACTGACAGTCGTGTAAATACGGTTTCTTATATTAAGTTTCAAGGTTCAATAAAACCTCATTAATTGGGACTTCAAGGGAGTGGAAACAACGTCTGAATTATCCGAATGTCGAATTATCGAATGGCCTCCCAAAACTGTCAAAAACCGTTCGAGTGAAACCGAAATTATTTTGTGGGAACCTGGGCAATTGTCTCATTTTACGACGAAAACTGCACGACAACAGTGATTTCTCGCCGTTCCAACAAATGTTTTAATTTGTGCACGCTGTCGGGAGTGGTGGAAGCAGAACTGCTCCACAATGGTAACGGTCTCCGTGGCTTCTTTCAGCGTCCGAAATGGTTGCGCTGAAGCCTCTTTGCGTGTGGCGTTGCATGTGAGTAGGCTTCATTGCACAATTGGCGAACAGCACGTGATGAGTGTGGAGTTTCAGCGCTCTGGAAGAACGGAAATGCCACACAGATGGAAGCAAGGGAAGCGCACATAGGCACTGAAGCGGCAAGACGCCTTCGAAAAACAACAATCAGCAACAAGGCAATTGTCGTACCAAATGGTATGCGCCCTGGCGGACTCACTAATGCATGCAGTCAATAGCCGCCGTTGCCGCGGGCTGGCGACGACTGGCGACGAAGCTCCGAAAAAGAAACTACACGAATGGACTCTCTCTTGGCCTGTTGACGGGAACCTGCCGACTGCCAACACACCTGCCTCTGCATGCAGATAAGAGGGGCGCTGTAGACAATGTAATAATGCAATTCAGGCCTGTGGACGAATATCTGGACGATCGCCTGTCGAGCACGTTTTATCCCGACACGGCGCCCCTTCGGGGGCCCGTCTGAATTGACCGATGTGAGCCCTACGGCGTCCAAATAAGCGAGCTTCCGATGCCATTGACTGCATGAGCGTATGGCGGGACTCTGGCAGCAGTCTGAATTTCTGAATTAACGGTGGCAGAATGAACGGGGTTTTACGTTTTACTGTAGCAGCACTCTGTTTTCGGTTTTGGAATGGAGGGTGTTTCCGGCGTGGCACTGGTTTCCGGAGGATGGCAGTAGCGGTGCATGTCTCGAAAATTGACTTCAGCGCTGTTCCTGTCATGCCTTCAGTCCAAATCAACTAGTTCGAGCGCGATTTGACTTCGAATTACCGAGTTTGGGGTGCCATTGACTTGTGTGGGGTGCCATTGACTTGTGTACATTCTTTACGGGAGGGAGCAGGGAGTCCGAATTATCCGAATTTCTGAATTAACGGGGGCCTAATCAACTAGGTTTGACTGTATCAATGATTATGTGCAACTGTTTTTGAGTAGTAATTGGTTCTGCAGGTTTTTCGACTCTTAATTTTTTGCCGGTAGGCAGTAAGCAATGTGTCAGGTTTGCTATTAGCTGTAAGTGCTTTACAAGAAGCACTTTGGGCCAGCAGGCAGCCTTATTGAAACTAACTGCTGCTCATCTTGATAGTCTTTACTTACCGAGTGTTCAGTACTATGTAAGTGTTAAAATAATAATAATAATAATAATAATAGTAATAATAATAATATCTTTTATTCACTTCAATTCGCAAATACATGCTCCAGCCCGCGTAAGCGTTATTGCTTGTGTGCGTGGCTGGGCAGCCGGGGTGTGAAGTACATTACTCAGCAGTGAATAAAATAGAAAAACAAGAAAGAGCTCCAGCAAGACAGACTCAGAAATTGCTTCCGCGATGCAATAAAATAGAAACACAAAAACACAAAAGAGCTCGAACCAGACAGACCCGGAAATTGCTTCCGCGATGCGAGGGGAACACATGCACCAAAAATGTGGAGTACAAGAAAGCAATCCACCATTGTCACTTTCATGCACGAAATGGCAACGCTCAGAACATGGGAAAAATAAATTAAAAATTTGTCACTCAACATTACTATTCAACCACGATCGAAGAAACTTGTTAAGTTGTTTTAATCCATTAATGCTCGGGGCGGTTTGCATCTTATTGAAGTAATAAGGAACATAATGACTGTGGTCTTTTTTTCCATAATTAGTGTAAATCCGTGGTATGACGTATTTTTCCAACTGACAGAGAGACCGTACTTTAATGTTATCGATTTTAAAGATGCTGTGGAAGAAATTTTTGTGCAATATGTCAAAAATAAATTGCTTGTGTACAGGTAGCATCTCAAAATGTTCCATACTAGCTATTACTGCTTTATCATGACAGCTGGTTCCGTAGGCGAGATTAGATGCAATTCTGTACAGTATGCGGCTTGGTATGTTTATTTTATATAATGATGTGGTTCCGTAAATTGTTATTCCATATTGCAATATGGATTCTCCTAACCCTTTATAAATCATTTTTCTAACTGACACATTGAAAATAGATCGCAAAAAGGATAGCTTTATCCAGTTATCGTTCAATTGAATCTCCGACTAAGAAAATTGAATTTAAAATATGAAAATTTCCCTGCCACTAGATTAAAACTTGTGATGTCCACAATGGAAAGGACTGGATGGCGCCGTTTAAACTGAATGCAAAAATTTGGTGTCGACACATGCAGTCTACTTGCAATATTGGCCGGTGATGGTGATACCTGTGTATTGTTTATTTGTCTTTTCTAGCTTATAAGAGCACTGTTTTTGGCTAGAGTGGTGTCTTTGTTGGTAGAATGCCATAGCCTATGGATACATGCCAACTTAATTTGTCCTCAGTGTCCCTTTTAATGTGCATAACGTTGTGGTGTCACTATGCGAGCTGAGGGGACAGCTAGTGAGTGAACTGTGAGGACATAGGAATTTCAGTGCTGACAGGAAACCTAGGCGCTGAGCAGTTTGTGCTGCTGCTTGCACTGAGATGCCTTCCTGCGGTGGGGTTCTCCATTCCATGCTGTGCACTTCAGCTTAAAGTGAGCTCTGGGATGTGTTGTCATTTTCAGCTTACTGTAAAAACCGGACTATAGGTCGGACCGGAATATAGGTCGACCCCCCAACTAACCAATTCTAAAAATGGAAAAAATTTTTTTTAATGGAAAAAGTACTGAAAGACACCCACAACAAATGCGACTCGACAGGTTGCACTATGGTGACAGTATTTATTTTCATTTAAATGCTGCTCGTGTGTACACCCGGCCAATTTTTTAACAGTATCGCGTGCGTGTCGACCCGCATGCACTCGCTTGTTTGTTTCTGGCGCACAGAAGTAGAGCGCCGTAGAGCAAAGCCCTTCCTCTTCATGAATCGCCGCACTCAGGATGGCGAGCCCTTAAATTGCGCCCTCGTGAGTCTAGAAACACGCGCAGTCTGTACCGCTTTCACGCAGATGCATTCAGCAGTCACAGGCAGCGATCTTGCACGCAGCGCAACCTTTCCTTCCAATTCTGGATACGCTGCGATCCGCCCACGGTATGATGTTTTCTTCTGGTTGCTGCAAGTTGTAATATGCAGCTTCTGCCTCCGCCAGTACTGAATGCTCTTTTCGGATACCCCAAATTCGTGCTGTTCTGCCAGGTTGCCGTGAGCTTCCGTGTACTCGGTTGCGTTTTTCTTGAAGGCGACGGTGAATTGCCGCTGGCTGCCGCTCATTTTGAAACAAAATGTGAAAAAGCAGCCTTCAACCAAACAATGGAAACGCAGAATCGCGGTGCGACGTTGCCGCACTGCTGCTGATGGCGATGGTGATGGAGGCTAATGGCTTCAGCTGCCCATTGTTGCAAGACTTCCGTAGTTTTTCCACCAATGAGCAATATATAAGATGGGGGGGTCGACTTTTCGCCATGGTTTTTTGAAAAAAAGTTCGACCTATATTTCGTTTTTTACAGTAACTGCTCATGTACCCCGTTTTTGTTGTGGTGTAGCCACTCACTTTTTTTTAGTGGTACGCCTTGTTTGCATGCATGGTTGAAAAATACATGTGAGCATCAAAATTTTGGAGGCTGTTTTCATGCCTTAACGCCCTCTCCTCCTTCCCCCCATCCAGGCACTTTGCTTATGCGTGTATTTGCTGACATGAAATATGCTTTCTATTGGTGTAGCCAAACAACCAACCTTGGTACCGGTGACCACAGCAAGGCCCCTGGGATCAGCAGTGCCTGCGACTGTTGCGTCGAGCACGGCCAGTGCAACCACTTTGCCTGCTGGTGTACGGCTGACTGTACCCATTGCCCCGGCGATCTCAACCCAGCAGGTATGCTTGTGTTTGTGCCTTGGGTGAGCTGCTTCACATTCGTTGTCAGCCGTTAAACCTTAGAGAGCTTCAGTGCCTGTTTAGTCTTTCTGTGGAAGCTAGTTTCAAGTTTCTATTCGTAAAACATACGAAGTTGGTTAAGCAATACATATTACACTAGGAGGCCCCAAAGTGAAAACTGCCGGGGAGCCTCCTAACAATAAGCACATTACAAGGTGATACAAAATGCAGCAAACAGCGATTAAAATTTTAAACAAGCAATAGCAAGCAAATAGCCAAACGCAGTAAAGAAAAAGCACTTTAATTAATTGCCAGGTTTACATACAGTAGTTTGTTGCTCTCCGTATCTGGTGCATTGTCAACATATTTAGGGCTAGCTGCCAAAGAGTCCCTGTAAGACAACGTATTTGATGAGCACCTATGTGCTTCGGTCCATAAATTTCTGCTCATGGTACAGCCCCCTTCGATAATTCCATAACTGTTCTCTAAATTCCCTTCCCTGCTGGCCTTGGCTGCGGTCAACCTGTTTTTGACCCTTGCGGTGTCTCAATAATTAACTGAATTAGCTAGCAGATTTAACTGAAAGAAGGGTTCAGGAAATTGTCGTAGTCGCCACTCTGTAGGTTTACAAATTTATCAGCTATTGTAAGCTGCTGTTTGCACTTAAAATGTGAGTTAGCATGGTAAACAGAATGCTAATATATAGACACTGATTCGGCAGTAAGGTCATTCAAAAGGGACGCCTGTGACTGTCAAATGTAGCTTCAACGTTCACTGTGCTGGGACATGCGAAATGCCTAGTGTTGCCAGTCATTGTCGCTGCGTCATCATTACCAGCTGTTCCGCCAGTCCATATGTCATTGTCTGCCATGGGCTTCTCAGGCTTTTGTTGTGCTATCAACACAAAATCCTTCAAATGCCACTGCTGTTGCTGCATTGCTACTCTGTGTGTTTCTGGCTGGCACTTTGCTCATCAGTGCTTCAGCTGAAGCGCTTAGTATTGACAGCGTGCACACATGCGTACAGTAATCACTCGTTATAACAAAGTCAGTAGGACAGCGAAAAAATTCATTATAAGCGGTAATTCGATATAAGCAACTACCCAAGAAAAGCTAAAGCAGTCGAGCTTTAATTGCGCCGCAACTGCGTGGAAGTCAAAGTACAGTGTATTCAGTGAAGCAAAACTTTATTCAGGTGCAGAAAAGGCAGTGAGCTTTGGCTGTTTCAAGTTCTTACCGGTCGCGTGCAACCCCTGCTCTAATCTGACCAAGCATTGCACGAGGCCGTGGTCGCCGCCTATGCATTCAGCCTTTGGGGTATTTCGAATTGTGAAGGCAGTGGCCGCTTTTATGGGGGTATTTCGAAGGCAATGGCTGCTTTTATGGGGGTGGGTCATGGAAGGCTACAAGAGTATCGCGCTGGAAAGTGCCGCAAATGCCGTGGCTCAAGTCTGGGGTTGTGTTTGTTGTGCTTAAAAAATGATTAGCTGCTCATTGCGGGTATGCAGCGCGATCATGAAAACTGAACGGTTTTGCAGTAGGGGCTTTGCATGATTACTGGGCAGTTTTTTTCTTGAGGTGTGCAGCCGTGAAGTTTTCAAAGCGAGAGTTTTTCAGCGCACCGTTGTCGACAACACTGTGCAAATTTTACGGTTCAAGTGTTGGAGTTCACGCAGCGTCTCCTCCGCGCGCGCCGTTGACAAATGTCCAGGAGCAAAATTCAATGACCCTACCATGCATTTAGATTGTTTGTCTGGTCGGATGGCATGAATCGAGCAGGACCGGCTCGAGAAAATCGCCAGGGAAACACCATGGTTGCGTTCACCCGCCACGTTGACAGCCTGACTCGCCGCTGGTGACGCTCGGGTTTTTCGTGTTTTCGGCAAGTTATTGGTCGATTTGCACTGTCAAAAGTGCAGTGAAGCTAGGGGTGGTGTTTTATTGCGATGCAGGCGAATTATGGCGAGTGGCGAGCAAATTTCCAGACCGACTTTTCTAAAGTAGTCTTCCCGATTTGTTAACGCAGCTGCTCGCATCGAACATGGCAAAGAGCATGCAACCAGCAGTCACTTGCGACCAGGCAGCAGCTTAACAAACACCGTTGTTCAAATTTGCAAGCGCGACCTTCTCATTTGAAGCGAAAACTCTCTGGAATGACATTGTTCGCGTGGTTTTGAGAGTTTCGTCTGCTTTGGCCGACGTGAAATGGTTATGCTTAGCAACGACTTCGGCAGCCAGAGAGCAGCTTAGTTCGTTGCCCGGCGCGTCCGCAGTCGGCGTCGTTGCTGAAAGCTTGGTTCGTTCGCTGACTGGTTCAGCAGTTTGCAGCTCGCAGTCGCAATGCAGTGGCGCAGTGGCGCAGGGCAGTGGCGCATAGCTTCATTGCTGCACCACTGCACCACTACACCACTGCACCAGGAGTGTTATGAAGACTCCCATCTCACACTCGTACTCCATCTCACAAGTTGTTTGTAGTGATGTGAATGCTGCAGCGATCTGAGTCAATCGGAATGCCGTGCACTGCAAAACGTATTCCCGTGACTGGTGGCTCCATCTCGGGGAAGGAAAGGGCACCAGTGTCCAGTTGCCGCGCTCAAAAGACTCTGCCGACTTGGCAGATGCCATGTTTACGAATGGCGGCCACCATTTCTCAGTAAGCCTCCGCAGTGCTGTGATCATGCTTGCTATACTTAAACAGCATACCGAACTACCTTTTCAGTTACTGCAATAATTGTTTAAAAATACTCATAGCACTGCTCAAATATTCGAAGGCCTATTTGTTGTCTTCCTTGGCCCTGATTGGACAAGAGAACTCTACCTTTCACTGTACTGCAAACAACTTGTGAGATGAAGTAAAACGTGTGCCCATCCCTCAATACTTTATGATTATGCCTTTAAATTTTAGTTTGTTGATTGCTAGGTATTTTACGGTAGCATCTGCCTTACCTTCATTCTGTTGCTATCAAGGGAGGTGCAGGTACATGCTTGTGGTCATTTTAATGCAAATTATGTACAAAGGACCATTTTTTCAAATTATCTGGGGTCAAATTAACAGAAGTCTACTGTGGTTAGCTGACTAGATGCACTATGAAAAATCCTGTCATTTGCATAGTGCACTTGCCAAGATTATGCCAATAAAGCTGCCCATGTGTGATGTGGTTTTTTTTTTTAAGCTTTGTTTCAAGTTGTTTCCTGGAAAATTTTCTGTATATTTGGAAATTGGCTCATATTTTTGCACCCGTCCCACATTCATGTGGCCATCTATTATTATGCTCAACTGTTACTTTACATAGTGTGTTTCTTTTATAATGTAACCAGAAGTATCTGAGAAAAGCAGTGGTAGCGGGTGGACCATAGGCTATCTGTGGCTGTTAGCAGGAGGTATGGTGCAAAAAGTGGTACAGTGAAACCTCGTTATAACGAACAGTTAGAAAATCGGAAAAATATTTTGCTATGTTCATAATTCATAATATAAAATTTTTGTAAAAAATACATGCAAGAGCAGCAAAATTCAATCAGAGAAGGTACAGCAACTCGGAGGGTGCTTACTTGGGTCACGTCCATTTATTTACACGTAAAGAACTGCATTAACGCGGCCTGCTTTTTTTGGGTTTATCACGTACCATATCATGCCCTGTTCCACAGTTTGCAAACACTCAACAAGGGCAAACCCACTGCCCTCAGTACCACTGCAGTGGCGGCGTAGTAAATCCAATGCAGCAAGCCCTTCTTGTGAAGTCGGAATGTTCTCATCGTCTGCAGGGTCAGCCTGAGCTTCGTCGGTGGGATGTTCAGAGACTTCCGTAGCGATTTCGGCGCCCGTCAGTACAGCCGTGGTTGTTGCGATGTTGTCGCCACCTATGAAGTCTTCTACAGTCATTGTTGTAGGCATGTCACCTACAAAACGCGAAAAATCATTTCAGGCCTCATCGAGCTCGCGGAGGCGAAAAATCATTCCAGGCCTCATCGAGCTCACGGAGCTCTGCTTTTGCTTCGTCGGGATCGTCACCATCGTCACTTGATGCACGGGCCTCTGCTGGAACAAAACCTGCGTGCTGAAAGCAGTTGGCAATCGTTTCGCCTTTCATGCTGTCTCATGCCGCTTTAAGCATCTGGATTGCTCCCAGCAGGTAGATCTTCAAGTCCTGCTTCATACGAACCTTCACGAGAAGAGTGTCAATCAGTCTCCTCTTGTAAACTGCCTTGTAGGTCCTGATGATGCCCTTATCTAAAGGCTGCAGCTTGGCTGTCGAGTTAGGCTGAAGAAAGCAAACTTTAGTGTTATTGAGTGCGACATCTGTGTTGTGCGCGGTACAGTTATCAACGAGGACGCACACTTTGAGACCCTCGCGCACAAGCTCACAGTCCCAAGCATGCAGCCACTTCACGAAAAGTTCATGCGTCATCCAACATTTCTTGTTGGAAGCATACTCTAGGGGGAGTATGCGGCACCCTTTCATGCATATTGGTGTTTTAAATCTCCAGATGACGAAGGGTCGCAGTTTCACAGTGCCGTCCATGTTGGCGGCAAGCAAAACAGTCATGTAGGCCTTTCCTTGCTTCCCGGCATGGCACGGCTCTCCACGTGCGTCAAGGGTATGTATGCTTGGGTAGCATCTGCCAAAATAGGCCTTTTTCGTCTGCATTAAAGATATCCTTGGGCTGATATTTTGCAAGGATTTGCGGCCACTTCTCTTCCAACCACTTTCTGATGCTGTCACAGTTAGTCGTCTCACTTTCGCCAGAGATCATTTTGCCCACGATGTCATGCGTGCCTTAAACCTTTACAGCCATCCGGAGCAGGCGACGAAGTTTTCGGCACCGAGGATAGAGGCAAAGTCCTTCGCTTTTTGTTGAAGCATCGGTCCCGACACTGGTATGTTCCGAGCTCTGACATCCAAAAACCATTTGTAGAGCGCCTTCTCCAAATCGCTGAACGCAGGGGGCCAAAGACTGTGCACTTGTCCGCATGGTCTGTTGTACTTGTGCCTTGATGACAGCTTTGTTCTTCAGAATGGTGCTCAGAGTGCTCCTTGGGATGCCAAATAAGTCCGCAAGAACACACTTCTTTTCGCCGTTCTCCACACGTTGAATTATCTCGAGCTTGGCCTTTAACGTCAGTGCCGCTCTTTTTTTTCTGTTCACTGCCATCACAGCACTATGCACACCCGCGCACCACACTCGACACAATCGCCGACAGAGCCTCCACAGAACGCTACGATGGCCACGCCGCTGCTAACACTAAAACGCAAAAGCAACATTCGATCACACCTCTGGCGCTGCTGCTGAAGCGGCGCTGTCAGTGGTTGTGAGATGCGGACAATTTCTTCGGCTGTCAACTCTTAGTGCCGACGTGGCATCTGGGGTGCTGTCAGCGCCTGCGAGGTAGTCCTGAACGTTTGCTGCACGGCACAACACACTTGTAGTGCAACGAAGCCTGCTGCCTGCTATTAAAGGGAGGCAAGGACTTGATATTGCGAAGTTCGTTATATCTGTTTTATGCCGAACTGGGTTCGCTATAGGAAGTTAAAAAATACTTGTGTTTGACAAAAATACTTCGGAGGAGTTCGATATATTCAATAATTCGTTATATGAGTGTTCGTTATATTGAGGTTTGACTGTATTGTGTAAATTCATAAGGCCAGTAACTCAGTGTCGCATGCATGTATGCTTGTTTATGTGGTCTGCTGCCGCCTCGAGCAACATCTGGCAGTCTTTGCCTTGTGTAGAGAGGCTGCGTGTTGAAACTATATACCAGTGGAAATTACTGCCCATCATTCAGTAGTTGAAAAAAGATATCGGCAGTCTAGGAGCTGGTGCCTCCAGAAGATTTCAGCGCACGGAACCCACTGAACAGCAAATTTCCTTGCTGTCGTGAGGTGCAGCTTGATATTAAGGGGTTCACTGTGCAGGTCACACAGGGATTTGCAGAGAAAGCCCTTCAGTTCATGTGTGGGCGTGTGTACATCAATGCACTATCAGTGGGAATAGTAAATTGGCCACGGAAGTGGATTTAAAATTTTATTTCTTGAAACCTGGTATAGCAGTGGCTGTATACTTTGTCAGTAGAGACAAGCATGGTGGACTGCTCTTGACGTGCTCATCTTTTTCTGACTGCAGTGTTAAACTGTACTGCGATAAAACATTACCATAGAATTCCGAGCAAGTGCCCCCACCCCCGCAAGTCGAAATTACTGGCAAAGTAGGGGGGGGCGCTGCCCCGGATTGGTGCCGAAATTCAAGATAGCGGCGACATTTTCCCGCCAGAAAAAAAAAAAAGCGCAGTGCACATGGATTTAAAACATCTTGCCCTTCTTTCCCGCTTGAGTAACGCATCATCCATGCATTCACTAAATGCTAGTGCGCCATTAGTCAACTTTCTTTGAAGTTTTGCTTTCTCGTAGCAACTTCTCGAAATACTTGTCCCATTCCCGTATCCGTTTCCGGTCGAACTTGAAGTCTGGCGACGTTTGGCAAACGTTCCCTCCGTTTTCCCAGTGCCTTTGTATGACCCCAAGTTTCTTCGCCACTGTGTACGAATGCATTGTTGACTTGAAAACACCAAAACAAGACAAATGGCACGTGACGAACGGGCATGCAAATGGCTTGAAACACAGGATTGGATTGGATTGGATTCTTGGACTGGATGGGGCAGGCCAGTGTTGCCTGGGCACGGTGCGTGATCACGTCGCAGAGAGAGGGAGAGGGAGGGAGGGCTGGGGGGCCGCTTTCCCGGAACGGCGTGGAAATGTGAAGTGTGAAGTTAGGGGAGGCCCTTGCATGGGTGAGGGCACTTGTTCGGAATATTACGGTAGTCGTTTTCATGGTCTATTTACTTTTCCTGTCAATAGCACAAATGGCTTTGATTAGGCTTGGAAGTTCAATTCAGATTTTGCAGTACTTTGAGCTTGAATTCCAGTTGATCCCGGATATATATCGAATTTAAAGAGTATCGCGAAATAGTCTGATATATCGATATATAAAATAAGCAAAAGATATGCTTATCTGTAGCCTAGAAGCAAGAATACAGTGCACCCTTGTTAGCAATGCACTTATTGCAGCAACTTGAAGCCTGCTGGCATGCTGGCAGTGCACCGCCTGTTAAGCTTAGCCTTCTTCTCATTTAAGCCATAGTGGGCGATGCTCAGCAACTAACCACTGCCTATCATATCATTCTGTTGCTGGTACAGTCGAACCCCGCTACAACGAAATTCACAGGGTGCGCGAAAAAGTTGAAGAGGAAATTTCGTTGAGGCGAAAACAGCCCCAAAACACTGTCAGGTTGGGCAACATAGTTCCAAAACATCATCAGGATCGTTGACAGCGTGCTCTGTGAGATGCCGAAGTCCGCTTCAACATCTCCTTTTTTCCTGCTGCTGGATGCCGCGCTGATAATTCGTGCCTTCTCTTCAAGAGATAGGAACTTCCGCTTCCTAGACAAAGTTGCCATGCTCGTGTCGATTGCAGCGCACAAGCACGAGTGAAAGAAACTAGGGCAAACGTGCTGCTGCTGTTGCCAGGCTGCTGCGTCCTTTGGCGATGGATTGGTTGCGGCTCTGGCTTGGAAGAAAACGGGAGCTTGCACCCGCGCCTTGTCGCAAGGCAGCCAGCCCGATTGTCATCACCACCAAGCAGTGGCAGTCTTCATGTGCGTTTGAATGAGTGGTCAATTGGTTCCAGCGAAAGTTTAGTGAAACAAAGCAGCGTGGACCTACAGAAGTACACAAATGGGCGGCGATATGCTTGTTTTATTGTAAGATAATTTTTAAACCCAGCTTCGCATAGCAAAAATTTCGTTGAAGCGGAAACGTGCCCCAAAAATGGTTCGTTATGATGAGAAATTTGTTCCGTTACTTTCTATGGCGAGCTGACGGGGAATTGGAAATATTTCGTTGAAGCGACGTTCTTTGTAGCGGGGTTCGACTGTACACTATAATGTAAATAATCTCTCATTCAGATTAAGCGCTTGTCCACGTCGCTTTCTTGTGTTCGCCTGTGTTTGCACTCCTTCGGTCCGTATCAAGATTAAGGTACAATTGGTTTCTGCAGCGCCTTTGGCAGTGAAAGCACGCAGGACCGCTGCTAGACTTCTGCCAGTTAGGTTGACTTGACTGAGTGACAAGCTTTGCTCTGAATGCTACATTTTCTGCAAAGCAGCAGTTTTGCATGGAAAATGAGTACGAGAGGCTGAAGGTTACCCTTATGCACACCCCAAATTCACCTCATCACAGTTTTACCAGCACTAGCACTGCCAGCAGATGTCCTAGGCTGTGCAGCTGACCCAACTCATTGCATGAAAATTGATCACTGGAGCGCCATAAGAAGCCATAAGAAAAGTGCCACTTGCAAGGGCGCAATGCACATTTTGATATATTGAATGTTTCAGTGAATATGAGTTTGATAAACACAAAACATAGTGCAATGCTTTTGCATGGGATTTTCAAAGGGATGTTCCAAACGTTCGATATTAACAATAATTTGATATATCCAGGCTCAGCTGTATTTGTATTTCACTGTGATACATTTTTATTTTTTATTTTTTCAAATGTTGGGACGTGTGTGAAATTCAGAAGTTGGCATGGCAAGGTCTCTGGTTCGGTGCAGAAATCGGGGCTAAAAATTTTGCGTTAGCACCCTCCTACGAGTCCTGCATTGGCTCTCTCTTCATGCAGGGTTCATCGACAGGTGTGACGGTTTCGACAGCTCAGCGAGTGTTGATACCTGCAACAGCTACATCAGTACGGCCATCGCTCTCAGGTGGACAGCTAAGCACCGCCACCCTCATTTCAGCTGCGGGAGCACCCATGCAGAATGCCTTTGTAGTGGTACCCGCCCAGTACGTAGCCCAGGTAGGCACCAACATGATAACAGCTGCTTGTTGTGACTGGGCTCCACTGCAGTGCCGCCAAGCATTAGAGAAGCAGGAGCACTGCTCTGGTTCACAAAGATTTTTCTGGCAAGCCTTGTCTGGCCATGTGTGATAGACCGCAGGCCGCCAGTTGTTTAAAACAAACTGGCCATGCCTGCGAAGAAATAGTGCAGACATTCAGAAAACTGGCGAGAATCTTACTATCTGCACAACTCCTTCAGTTCAAAGGGTGCATTAGTACACAAGTGCAGCTCTCTTGCACAAAGCTTTTTCAGCTTCACAAATGGAATAACTCAAGCTGGAACTGTTAGTCTGGTTTTTGGGAAGTTTAGCGCTGTTTTTCTAGTGCCTACATAGTTCGGTGTCTGGAATCACACCTAATTCAATACAAACTTTGTGCATTTGAATAAGAAAAGGTAGCGTTGGTAATTTGTTCTTCCCTGTGGTGCGTGTTGGCTTACCATGTTGCAGGTGAAATGTATGTTGCAAATAACAGAAAAATATATGCCTGGGGACGCGGCCATTTCAAAGCCGTTTACTAAAACAGACGTGGCCATGGAGCCATCTGCTACTTGTTTGCTATGGGGCGTGCTGCCAAACACCTGGCACTACTTTCATGAGAAGAGAATTTGTGGGGAGGCTACTGCAGGAGTGCAGAACTCTTGCAGCTCATCGAATACAATGCTGAAGTGCGGGTGTCTTTAGCTGCAGTGACGAATCTAGTGCGAGAGTGCTGCATCACCTGAAGTGGTGCAGAAAGTGCAGCCAAATTGAGACCTGTAGCATCACACATGAAGAACAGAAGTACTGCTCACATGCAAAGCTGTGCGTAACAGCAAAATAGGAAACTAGTTTCTCCTATCCCTTATCACTTTGCTGCTCATGTTTGTCAAGCATGAATTGTCATGTTCATTGGTGGTATACAGTAGTTTCACATTTACTTTGCATAGTTTTTTATAATTGTAATTTAGCACTAAATATTGTATTTATGAATGTAGCATGCTTTTTTTTTCAGGGATTTTAGAGATTGTTTTTATAGTTTATTCCCCCCACTAGTTCAAACTTGAACGAGACCGAAACATGGTTTGAATTATATGAAGATTAAACTACTGGAAGAAGCCCCCTGGTTGGAATGAGGAGCTGCTTCAGTGCATGCTAGCCTTTTCTGCATGTCTATGGCTACTTGGCACTGAGGGAAAATGGTTGATCTGCAGTGTGCTCTGATGCATGCCAGCGCTGCATAGGTGCCACTTACCCACCTTTTTGCCAAGACTGTCAAAATAAATATGTTCTCCACTGCAATAGGCATGGAGGAAAAAATGTAGTGGAAGCTGTAAGCACTGTGAAGGCTGCCTCGACTTGCTGCCCCGAAGTGAAGGCTGCCCCGATAAATAACACTGGTGCGTGAGCTTACTGTGGGTATCTCAAAGGGCAGTGAAAAAAAAAATTGCGCTGTATTCGTAGTCTGGTTCCAGACATAATATCAGGTACTTTTTGAAGCTGATGCTTCAAGAAGAAAACTCGTTCTGTTCGTGCAAATACGGCAGTATTGCTTTCGACAGGCGCCAAGATCGTGACTCATCCCACAGAAGCGTGCGGGTGTGTAAGTGCCAGAGCCGCAGTGTTTGATGTGCTAACTTGCTCGTGCAGCTGTGGGAGCAAGCATCTCAAGGAGTTAGCATCTCAAGGAGTTAGCAGAACTTTGTTCGTTACCAGATTCTACAGCAAGAGAATTCAGACAATTAATTTAATGACATTCCCATCATTCTGTCATTCCTGCTGATGTCGAGAAACAATAATCATCAAAGAAGTTGTGTCTGCTAACGCACAATTCTATGAGGAACACTAAAATTCACCATTTTTCTCAGAATCATGGGAAACTGACGGCCTTGGTCATGATAACTGGCTCATGGCCGCTTGCTCCTGGGCCGCACAAGCCAATATACTTTGTCACGCTTCATCAGCCGGTGCTGGCCAGCTGTGTGGCTTGTTCGAATTGACCTTTGCATACCCTCATGCTTTTGAGTTCTCGAGCATATTCTCTCATTTAAATACATGTGACTGTGACAGGAACGGAGTTAAAATTTGAATAAACTGGAAGGTTTAATTAACAAGATTGTACTCTATGCAGTAGAATCTTGATACGAATCTCACAGGTTCATGTATAATATCCATATCATCCGAAATTCATATCATCCGATCCAAAGTCCGCGGATCTGTTTATGGTGGGAGTGGCCGCTGATGTACCGGTGCTCACTACTCGTGGTGCGTAATGCGTGGCTGAAGATCACGGTGTTGACAGTGTGCAGGCCGTGCGCCACTGCTCACTGCTCGCGGTGCAATGTGCATATGGCACATTGTACGTGCCGGTGCGGGAGAGTGTTTAGAACGTCTGAAATTCTGCATATTCTACACAATGCACTTCGGCGAGGGATTTTTATGAAATTCATATCCCGAAATTTGTATCAACCGTGATTATATCAAGATTCTACTGAAATCATATACGTCATCACTTTAAGATGGAAAAATTTGTTGACTGGTAATATACTCTACTTCCGCACTGGCCGATTGTAATTTGGTGCTATGAGTTATGTGTTTCACTGTTTCTTCTTCTGATTGCATGTGCAACGTAAAGCTTGTTTCTTAAAACTTGAACAAGTGTTACTTGATGTAATTTCATATATGAAACTGGACAGAGTGGTGTGCAGTGTGATAACTCTGCATTAGGTCCTGCACCAAAACAATACCAAGGTACCTAACCATTATGTCTTCGTGTCTCTTCCTAATGGTGCCTAAAAATGTGTCCTGAAGGCTTAACCCAATTGCTTCCACTGTTTCGTCTATGAGCATTCCGCACTGTCTTTTTGAGTGCGCAGTGGGACCCAGGTTGCTTGCAATAATCAGCAATATCTTGCGCTGCAAATGTCGCAGCAGAGCAAATTTTGTTTTATTTGGCTGTCAGAACATGCGTGCACCGATGAAATCTAGACATTCTTTCATGTGTGGAAAATCTTGAAGCATTCAGGCATGCGAAGTGCGATGTTGCATTTTTCGCACTCCCGGCAGCTCTTGTTTCTTTTGCCCTGGGCTTTGCAGATGATGCCTCTGCGTGATGGGTTCTGCTTCATAGTATTAGGGGGTGTCTGCCGATAAAACTGAGCCCATTCACAAGTCTCTAAACGCATTGGAGAGGGGGCTGCAGCTGGTTTATCTCTGCACATGTATCTAGGTAACGCAGTCTCTTCAGCTATCTGTTCAACTGTCTTTTTTTCTCTGCGTAAATATTTGTGAACCTAGGGGACAACTATTGCCATTGGTTGTAAAAACTGCTTACCAAAAGTAAGGAGCTTATCACGTTGTGGCATCATCAACATTTTTTCCCGCTGGACAGTGTTTTGCCCTCTTTCTCCATTTTGGCCCTTACACTGCTGGACGGCAAATCACTGTCTTTGGAAGCGAATGGGTTAAATGCCAGCTTCTAATGTGTCGTTCGAGTGAGCTGCAAGACCTGGCAATATTGACTGTCATTAATGACTGTGTGCTCGTGCAATCAATGTTGTTGTTTTCAGGGCCGGCCATTGTTGTCTACCAAGCACCTGAGAGCTAAGCGCCTGAACCATTTTGATAGGTACATCAAACGGCCTTAGCGCCTTGTGCGGCTTTATTTTGGCCTTTCTTATTACCCGTGTCGCATGCGAAGGACTACTGCTGGTTGGATGATATTCCTTACTAGTGCTGTTTGCTTTGCTACTAATGTGTAGGAAAACCCGATGATTAGGGGTGTGCGACTATTCCAAATTTTGAATATGAATTTAATGTTTGTTATTTGGTTCATACTTTATTCAAGGAATTGATGTTTAAGAATTTTCGAATATTAGAAAATTTCTAAATAGTTGGCAGCGATGGAATACCGTGCCGTCTTCTTAAATCTGCCTGTGGCAAAACCACAATTTCTGGGGAGATTATCCTAAATTTGAGTTTAAAGTGGCAGGAAAGCATACAAAGGCATCTTGTTAGTTTTCTTCTTCATTGTCGTTTATCGCGTGGACTGATCTTATGCTTGGCTTTGGATCAGTTGTGAGATTTGCTACTGGGGTTTTCCATATACAGTAAAACCTCGTTGATACATTTGCGAAAAAGACGTTTATCTGAAAAAAGATGTGATCGAAACTGCCTAAATTTAGGAAATGGAATAGTTGAATGATGTACGAAGACGTTTATCGATAGTTTTACTTCATAAAAATGTTGATTAGCATTAAAGGTGCATTAAAGAGGAATCTGAACTCGTCTTTTTACTGCGCGAACTCAATCTACATGTTCCGAGCATTCTGAGAAACTGCAAATTATTGTCCTGTGCAGCCGATTTCCCTAATCTGAGTCGAATTAAATGTCCCGGCTCATGCCTTTTTTTGAACTCGACACTGAAGGTAGGAGGAGTCAACCAATGTATGGAGTGCCTTTCAGCCAGTCCCATGGCGGCTTCACTTTTGCTTTTATTTTGTTTTTAGGTTTCTGTGAATAAAAATTTTCAGTTGCAGACAACATAGCCGCAAATTAGGCGCGCAGAAATAAAAATGCGCGTGGAATCATTGATTTGCATATCACTCCGCCACTCCGCCGATGGCGGAGTGATATGCTCCCTTGAAGTCCAAATTAATGAGCTTCCACTACCCATCATGTTATATTTCGGTGCCAGTCATGTGCAATTCATGGATTTCATTTTGTTACTCATTTTGTATGACCACATTATAAGCTGCATACTTTTATGCCGGCTAATCAAGAAGAATATATTTCTGTGCGCATCATTTTTTTTTGTCCAAGTATGATGGTGAGTCAATCTAGTTTTGTTTGTTTAGGTTGCAGAGCATAAACTATTAGGAAAAGAAGGACAACATTTGCCCATTTATCTTTTTCTGAATGTTTTTTTCATATCAACAGTTGTTCGGTAAATTCGGTTCATATTCGGAAATTTTAATATTCACACACCCCTACTGATGATATTTACTGAAATTATGAGTTTAGGGAATCTATTGGAATTTTTTTGGGAACTTATTGTTTAGTCTTAATGAAAAGGCCTTAGCAGTTGACAAAAGTGTGAAATAATGTGTGGAACCAGAAGAGCATAATTTTTTGTACTTTTTGCAATTTTATGTAATGACCATTCATTTTGTTATGCCTCAAGAAATAACCTGTTATGTTTCTTGCACTTCGTCTCCAAGTGCCGTGTCCTTTGAGTCCCATAGCTGTGCCATTGCGCTCCTTGGGAGATTTGACATGCATTCACACCTTTTTTCTCTCTTGGTACAAACAGGTTGATGGTTTTGGGAATAAGCATCCTGTCTTTCTAGCAATTATCGTAACACTCGCCTCTGCTGTTCAGAAATTGCATCCAGCAAAATTTTGCTTGTTTGATAGAATCTTTTGAATCATAGCTTGCTGTGCTGCCGTGGTAGTCTGTCTGTGTTACGTCTTTACTTGTCTCAACTCTGGATGATTCACCTGAAAAATGCCTTCCGAATTGTAATGTTTTCACACGATTTTTTAATGCGCTCACAAACACAGTAAACAAATGTGTGCAAAGAAACATGATGCGCACATTTTTTTCATATGGCACTGGTCTTCTTCAGTTTATGAGGTTTGGATTGCCGGCTAACAGAGGTTTCCTATCAAACGGGAAGTTGCTCGATGGATTGGGGAGTTGACTGTTGGCAGTGGCAAGAGGATCGACCTGAAAGCAAGCTTCCCTGGTCACTGTTGCCACTACCTCCTCTTCGGTCTGCAATGCAGTTGCACTTGCAAGTACAATAAGCCTTGATGGCATGGCAAGTTTGATTTGCACATATTGGTTGCGAGATTGACATCGGGGTTGGTACAGTCTCTCTGCTAGTGTGGTCAGGCAGCTGGCGGCTCTCATGGAAATGTACATAGTGACAGTTAGCTTTAACTCTTTGGGTAGTTCGCTTCAACTTTTTGGGTGATTTCTGCTTAGGCAGACATGCTTGTTGCAGTGAATTGGTAATCTGCCACTTAACATCACTCTAGTTTTTCTCAGAGAAGATCAGCATTCTCTTAATGCTTTCTAGAAGAGTTCAGAACTCTCGAGAAGCTTGGAACTGGCATGCAGCCACGTGATGCCTGCTGTGTCATTTGCACACTGTTCTTGCGTGCGACTGGATTACCTTATGTCTGTGAGCCTGATGTGTTTGTTGTGACGTACTTACCTGGAGATGGAAGACATGATTGATGGCAGCTGAGAGTCTATTGGAGTGATGAGCTGAGGAAATTTGGTGGAATGTTGTGGCAGCCACAGTTAGCGCAAAGCAGGAATGATTGGAGGTTTTTGGCAGAGGCCTTTGTTTGGTAGTAGATTCAGCTTGGCTGCTGCTGCTGGTGACAATGAAACTTACCTAATTGTACTTTTGTTTTTCGTTTGCCTTTTCACCGGTGTCCAAGCGACTGCCCATGTCCAGCGAAGTAAGTTGCTTGCCCATGGCACTGTGCACCCAATCTTGCTGTTCTTCTGTGCTTTTTTACTACATACACTACTGTGAAGGCATAGTAAATGATTGCACATGAATGTGGTTAGTATTACGCAATAAGTTTTACAGAACACCATTTCTTCTACCGCTTTTTGGAGTAACCAAATCTTGGTACAAACCTACCTTTGGGTAGATTTGCAGAACAGTTAATTGTATTAAATCCTTCCATATGAATTCCATGCCCAAAAACTGTTGAGTTGTCCTTGCATTTATACAACTAGTAATGGCTATGGTTCTGTATCAAGTTAATCCCACCATACAAGGAACCAAGAGAGAAAATTTGACATGCAGAGCATAGTGTCCCATGTTCATAGACTGCGGCGTCACACATGTTGGTCACATTTTTCTCTCAATTTATGCATGCCAGAAACAACTGGTTAGGTTGGTCGGTTGGTGTATGGGTTTAACGTCCCAAAGTGACTCAGGCAATGAGGGACGCCGTAGTGAAGGGCTACAGCATCCCTCATAGCCTGAGTTTGCTGAGGGGAACACACAGCTGAAGGCAACATTACTCTTTGATGACGGCATTTATTTCATTTAACTACAGTAGATTACTCGCATTTAGGTGCAGGGCAGATGTGATCATATTTTGCTCAGAAGACATTTGCCCTGTATGCCAGTGCCACAACCTCAGTCCTGTAACCTCAGTCTTCAAATTCCAGGGGACAAAAAAATTTATTAAATGCACCTTTACAGAAAAATTGGGTCACATAGCAACAAGGCAAAGCTCACGCAAGCTGGTTGTGTGAATTGCAAACTAAGTTTTAGGTCATTCACCTATATTGTTTGTGGGCTACATTCCAGCCACTATGTGTGAGCACCTGTTGAATCCCAAGGATTGAAGAATAATGAACTGATGGTGACATGCAGTTGCAGGAGAGCTTTGTTCAGCTACATGTCTGGCAATCAGGAGTCTGTTTGCTTCAAACGCTGCATTTAATGCCTTCATCATTGTGCTTGAAGTAAATTGTGTGGCAAAGAAGCTGGACTGCTGAAAATTGCAAGAGGAGGTACCTCGATGGTCCGTCATGACGTACACAACCTGAACAATTGCTGGCTCTATTGCAGTTCAAGATGCCAGTGAGAGGCCATATCTATCCTTCTTTCATTAAAAGGGGTAGATAAACAAATATAAGTACACTGAAACCACAGAATAAACACCTGCTGCAAGGGGTGAATGCCACATGCACAGACACACGCATAAATGCACTGCTGGCTAGCAGATGATGTGACGCATAATCTACACAAAGTACAGTTCACCCTCTGCCAGGTGGTGGCTTTGCTTGATCACGTGGCCAATACCATTGTTTGCATCATAGTCTGATGGTGAATTCCACTGATTGAATCAGAACGCATTCTTTTCTCATTCTCTGTAGGTGGGAATGCATGTTCTTGCGGCTGCAAGGTTGAATAGTTGAATAGGCGCCGCGGTGGCTCAGTGGCTATGGTAGTCGGCTGCTGACCCAAAAGACGTGGGTTCGATCGCGGCTACGGCAGTCACATTTTGATTGAGGCGAAATGCTAGTCTTGTCTACTGTACGATGTCAGTGCACATTAAAGAACCCCAGGTGGTCAAAGTTTCCAGAGCCCTCCACTACGGCGTCCCTCATAGCCTGAGTCGCTTTGGGCCGTTAAACTTCATAAAACCCAACCAATTTCTTGGCGTGGATCCCAGAGGCTACTCTACGCTGCCATTCGTTTCAAAATGATGGCCTGTTTTTTTCGTTAAGGATGTTACGAATTTGGCTCTACTGGTGGGAAGATTTTTGCATGCAGTTTTCTCACCGATAAATTCGTCTTTTGTTGTCGGACAAATGTCAACTAGCCAGAAAGATTCAGAGAATAGATTTTTATGAGAACAATAATTGGATGCCATTGTCCTTAGTGTCTCTTAAAGTCTGTAGCTTTGCTGTACATCTCTTCTCAAATTGGTGTCCATCTGTGCTCTGCAGGTGTAAAAAACAAAACTAGCACATGTGCAGGGCTTTTCTAAGCTTCTGGGCAGCGTTTTTCAGTGTGCCTAAGAGAACTGAATATGATATAGCAGCCCTCGCAGCTTATAGTGTGGGGCTGTTAAACGAAGAGGCTCTTTTGTGTCCATTGCTGCTGTCATTCGCAAATGTACCTTCACCATTTAGCAGCATGTGTGGAAAATAATGTCAAGCTGCACAAACGTTGTTTGTCAGATGGGACACAATCTTTTGGTGAGGAGGAGGTGTTAAATTGTAGGAGCGTGAACCACTGCAAAGAGCAGGCTGCCATTAAAGGCTGGTTTTGATTGCAGACACATACAGCAAGCCACTTTGTATGGGAGCAAGAGAGCAATTTACAGTGTCAAAACGTCCAGCTTCTTACAAGCAAATAGCATCATTCTTCTTATGGATAGTGATTGTGGAAATTGTATGTGGAAAATGAACGTTGGAATTGTCAAGCTAGGGCTTATTTAAAGAATTAATGTGTAAAGGAGGGGTACCCATAATTGCCCTCAGTATGGAGTTGCTCTTTTGCTGATGCAAATATCTTAGAAACTGTAAACAGTGTGACAAATTATATAGTATTAATCTTTTCCTTTTTTTACCCCCCCTTTTGATTTGGCTAATGGCAGAAACTATGAAGCCGTAATATTGAGTTCAATAAGGTGCTCAAGGTCAAATTTAAGAGATTGCAGTCTGCTTTGCTTGTGTTCATTCGATAGAAATTGTCCTTGTGTTACGGCATAAAAGTTGACTCTGAATATAAGTCAATCTCCTTACTAGCAACCTTTGCTGGCAAAAAAAAAAAAAGTTAACTCGAAATGTAAACTAACACATACCGCCCTACCCCCTGCTGCTGTTGCGATTTGTTATGTAGCTTCCTGAACGATGGCATCGTGCCGCACGCGGAGCTCCTCAAAATGTAAATTAACACATACCACCTTTCCCCCTGCTGCTGTTGCAATTTGGTATGTAGCTTCCTGCGCGATGGCATCGTGCCGCGCGCGGAGCTCAAAACAGTCTATGTGTAACGGCTCAGTCTCAGAGCCACTAGTCGGTGGCTAATGGAGATCAGAGGCGATAAAATGGTGCTGCATCCTGCCGTCTACACTCTAGAGTGGCAAACGGACTAGCCTGGTAAGTGGCAAAGCATACTGCAAATGGTCCTGTAGTTTTGGATTCCGATGTGGCACACACTCCGGAGGTTATCAGAAGTTTGCGCTCACGCTATCTACCGCTTGTCCAGGAAAGCAACTGCCAGTGCGAGCGAGCCGGTTAACGGTGTGCAATTCATATTTTTGTTAGATTGATCAACCTGCAAATGAATCAACGATTTTTGTGTTGACATATTGAGCTCCTTGTATTCTGCCTGGAATGGGCATCGACACGGCATGTGTACTATTCATGGCTTGGCCTAAACTGCCATAGACCACTCATTAGGTCGGCTCCACATATAGGTCAACCGCCCGATTTTCTGTAAAAACAAGGTCTACTTATATGCGGCCATATGCTGTAGTTTCTTACTTTTTACTTGAGTGTATGTGTGTTTTAGGTGTTTTCCGCATGATGTTTGTGGTAGCTGTGGTTTTGTTGCAGCATGCGATAATTGTAATTAAGTCCTTGTAGCATCTAAGTTTATTAGTCTTTGTGCACTGCTCACTGCTGCTTTCCTTGATCTTTGTTTATTTCCTCCTAGGCAGAGTCGTTATCTGCAAGTAAGCATTTCACAATTTTTATTTTTGTCTTCGTGCTTGCTGTATTGCATGCAATGCTTCAAGGTGGCAAGTGTAGCCATAGCCACTGAGTATGTTGCTTCATAAACAGAAGACTATCTCATATGGACTGACTACATGTTCCATGGTTCCAGAAGCATGCGCATGTGAGAAAGTCTGTGACAAGTGGCATGTGAATAATTGGAATTTTGATTTGTTTGCAAATAGTATAAGCTATTCAGTTTGATTTACCCCTGCAGATTTACTCTTAGAAGTTTAAAACTTCGGGCATTATGAATTTCACTGCATGTTGCATGTTTAATGCATGTTGCATGTTGGCCCCAAGGTTGTTGAACAGTTGGCTTCTCCTAGCAGCTAGCGAGTCTGGTGGTGAAGGTGTCGGAAGCTACCTTGAGGAACAGGAAGAAAAATTATCACATTACCGTATTTACTTGAATGTAACGCGAGTTTTTTCCCATATTTTTTCCCCTTAAAGTCTACCCTCACGTTATAATCGAATACCACACTTCGATTGGCCTAAAGCAGTGCCGCGGTGCAGCCATTTCAAGCAATCGGCTTGGTTTCGGTTTCCGCAATTTTGCAATCTTATGCTGGCAACATGGGTACCACGGAAGCCAAATCCTCATCCATCCAAAGTCAAAGTGTTGTTCTCTGTAATTTTTTGTTTGTTGCGACCTCCCGCTCAGTTCGTCATTGCATCGTGTTCTTGTGGCGTCGCTCGCGGTGTATTGATTCAGTGTGCACGATGGCAATGCGTCGTGCTCAGTACGAAGGTCGTTTTAAGAGAAAAGTGATCCTGTTAGCTGAAAAGGTCGGGAATTCTGCGGCAGCTCGAAGACTTGACCCCAACAAGTCAACCATCTGCGGATGGTGGCTGCAGCGGGAGGGGCTTTTTAATTGTGCGCCCGACCACAAAGGATTTCGAGGGCCTCGCCACGGCCATCACGTCGAGCTGCAGAAAAAAGTGGCGGACTTAATTATCGAGCAGCACAACCGTCTCATGTGGGGGTCAGTGTCGAGCTGATCCGTTGGAAAGTTGGGCATTGCTCGGGATATGGGAAGTTCAGAGCATCTCGTGGGTGGGCCTAAACTTTCATGAAGAGAAATAAATTCTCTCTGCGGCAAACAACATCGATGCGGCAGAAGTTACCGGGAGACTTCGATAGCTCAAAGGACTCCGTTTCCAAGAACTCAGCCTCCTAACGTGAGGAAGATGAATAAACATGTTGGCCACGATGTCTATTAAATGTACTTCGTTTTGCGTCCTTAAGCCTCGCGTTACATTCGTTGTTTTATTTTTTCCCGCTGGGCAGCATGTAAAGTCACCCCTCGCGTTACATTCGAGTAGATACGGTATATTCTCGCCTTGCTTCTGAATACATTCGCTGATTGATTTTTCGGACTTGTTGAGATCCCAAAAATAGTTCGAATAATCTAACGGGCCGAAAAATCTGTGAGCATAAAAAAAAATTGCTGCAAAAAAACAGCTTCAAAGATTGCAAACTTCGTCATTACCCACGTTCCATTTGAAACCAATATTGGATAGTATTTGAGCCAGAGTCATGCTTTTGTCACGCCTGCGCCATCTCGCATCACTGATACCAGAGTGTGGTATGGCTGCTGGTCATGCTGCGAACGTACTGCAGTGCATGCTTTGTGCCACTGCACACACCGTGCGATGCGAAAAGAGAGTCTGTTTCCCTGGGCAGCGATGGTTGTGAAGATGAGAGGGGGAACCTATGGGAAGAAGTGACTGCCTCCGTCTGCATCCCCCCCACCTCCCACATCCTCCCATCTGCCCTGCACCCACGGTAAGCCGTGGCATATACGGTTGCCAGCCCGTTAATAATGCGATCGTACGCCCTTGCTCACGTGCTGTTTTTTTTTTTTTTTTTTTTGGAGGCCATCTCGATAGCAGTGAAGAGCGTGCCGTTAACTTGGGTGGCTACTCTTAGGAACAAATAGCCAAACCTATCCAAACGTGTTGGTTTGATTGATTCCGTTTAAATCCAAAATGGTGACTTTCATAGCAGCGAAGTGCCGGTTGGTCGTGGCAGCGATGCTCGCTTGCGTCTATACTGGGTCTAAAAAACAAACTTTTGGGCTAAAAAATAATCTCCACAGTATTGCTGGCATCTATTTTACTCCAAAAAATATACCTTTTGGACTCTACAGGGCCCAAAATATCGGTATGCGACGGTTTCCTTACTAAAGTCCGACGTATTAAAAGATGTGGTTTACCACAGCACTGTGTAAATGAAGTTTTGCCCCCCCCCCCCCCCCCGCTCCCCCTTATGCTCTTGAGTTGCGGGTATTGCAAGAATAGTTTGCAAAATTGTTCGGCGACTTATAACATCAGATGCATTTTGAAACCAATGAACTGATAAAAAAAAAACTAGTGTAATACTTGTGTAAATGCGGCACCTTGTGCAGTACGGAGTCCTGCGTCTTTTGCCATATTTCTATTTCTCGTCTCAAGCTAGGTACGCTTGCCTTACCTGAGGGATGAAACTGCATTATGTACTGCAATGAAATTTACACTCTCCTGTAATGTAGTGCATGCATTATGGCAAATCTGAGATGTGAGGGCCAACAATGCTATGGCTTGTACAGAACAACAGTGTCTGGCCAGCACTACAGATCTTGTGCTCATCAGGCGTTGATTCCGCATAAGGGGTGGTCTCGCCAGTGTTGTTGCGTTGTGTCTGCGATATAGCACAATGAACCCGGGTTAGCGACCTCTTATGCTACTCATCCAGCAAGGAGAGGCCATAGCAGCCACTAGCATGTGCAGTGAACACCACTTAGTTGTGTTTGAAGAAAAGGTGACTTGCAAAAAAGTATACTTACGTGCAAAACATGTTGCATAGCTTTCGTTCTTTCATGACAGATTTCACTAAGCTCTCTTGTGGTGAAAGTGGCGAAACTGCACTTTGCGGGCAAATTATCCGAAGGTCGAGTTTAAAGTGTCAGGAAAACAGTACAAAGGCGTCCTCTTCGCTTATCATGTGTACCGGTCGCATTCAGACGCCGAGAGCCTTAGACATAATGTGAAATTAGGCAAGTGGGCTTTCTCACAACGACATGGCTGACCAACCGCTTCGAATAGTCACAATGCGAATGCGAGTGGATTTTTTTGTTTGATCCTTCCATAATGTATTGCATATCTAATGCCCACACTTATGACACTCACCCATCTTCACAACTCTTGTAGCGTGAGTTCTGCCGCATCGTTTTGGTCAGCTGTGGTATGCGAAAAAAGGCATTCGTGGAATTTCACATGGCGCTGTCACTGATGTCGAGGTGACACCGGCAGGGCAAGTGGTTTGAGTAAAGAATCCTACCTATTGTATGGTGACATGTGCGTAATGGCAGCGGCCACGGCGGTCGAATTTCGATGCAGGCGAAATTCTAGATGCCCGTGTACTGTACGATGTCAGTGCACGTTAAAGTACCCCAGGTGGTCAAAATTTCCGGAGCCCTTCACTACGGCGCCTCTCATAGCCTGAGTCGCTTTGGGACGTTAAACCCCCATAAACCAAACCAAACTAAACCAGAAAAATAGCCTGGCCACGTAGTTTCAGTTTCTGAGCTTTGCCAGCTGTCGAACCAAGCTGCGCGCTGCTTTCAGATGCTGACTGGTGCGTCGCTGGTTATTTCTTTTAGTGCGCTAGCACTAGGGCTCCCACTCCTGTATTTCGCTGTTTGTTTGAAGCCTTGGCTTGCATACAGGTTACCACGGAAACTCCTTCCCCAACCCTGGCACCTCTTTGCAGAGAAACGTATGTGAAAGAATGCGGTGTCAGAAGGGGAGGAAAAAGCGGCGGCCTTCACTTTCGGCCACGCTGGCCATGCGGGCCTCTGAAACAAAAGAGAAGAAAGGCGCGTAACCAGAAGGCTCCCAGTGTACATGCATATGGCGAAAGCGACGCGCGTGGGTGCCGAAGAACGGATGGCGGACGCGAGGGAGAGTGGTGACTGTTCGTTTCAAGACTGTTTCAGCCTGGCGCCTTAGGGGGCCGTCAAAAGCTCCTGGTATGACGAGACTGGAGAGGGGAGCGTGAACTTATCCCCACCTCATCGCTATGCTCCTCTGTGGCTAACTTCGCGTGTACTAACCCACCCCATCCATGCCTCTTAGTTCAGTGTGCTAGCGCATGAAGGAACATTTCAGCCTAACAAACGACATGGATTGCTAGCGCACCTCATTCGAATTTAGCGAAACTAAGCTGGTAATTTTTTTTTCTTTTTAGTTGCAGTCTCGCTATTCAGACGCCAATGTGTATTCTCCTCATTTAGTCTGAATTGTTCTTTTAACCTCATCACGGGCTTTTCGTTGTTTGTGCTATGAAGCCCCCTCACAGGGCTTCACAGCCTTTCTAATTTTTTACTGTTATTTCTTTTTCTTTTTCCAGGGGCAATGGGTGGTGGGGGGTATTATTAACTCGACCTTTGGATAATTGGGGAATTTCTACTGGTCTGAATTAATGAGGTTTTACACTCCGTCATGTTATTTTTAGATGCTGGTGCCAGTTATGTGTCATTCATGGATTTCGTGTTGTCACTTAATTTGCATGACCATAGTACAGGTTGACCTCAGCGGTGGCCTAGTGGTTGAGCATTCGCCTCGCATGCAGGAGGTGCGGGGTTCGATCCCCAGTGCCGCCGGGTACCCACCGGTGATACAATGGGCACGAGCTTCCCCTGACCTGGTGCACGGCTTATTCAGGGTGAAATGCTTGGGAAATGGGTCTTTGGCCCCACCTTGAACAAACGAAAATACCTTGTGCCAAACAAATAAAAATACCTTGGCTACAGATGCCCTTGCGCCATAAAAATCCACTGTCATCATCATCATCGCCACCATAGTACAGGGTACCAGGGGATTATAATACTGTTGCACTGTTTAATCAAACGGTATACGTTTTTGTGCACATATTTGTTTGGTTCTGAGTCAGTCTAGACTTGTTTATTTTGGTTAAAAAGACCATGCATTATTTTGAAAAAGATGAGACAACATCATAATTATTTTTCTGAGATTTTTTTAGTAGTGAACAGATACTCGATCTTTGATGGCATTTTTTTTTAATATGCACATTTGAATCTTATTCTAAAATTTCAGTGCATACACCCCGCTGCTGTGTGGCACGAGTCTGCATGCACCATGTGTGCATCTGCTGTGTGCCAGATTGTGTGCGCCTGGTTTTGGCTTCAGGGATGGACCATACTGCTGCAGTGAAGGCTGTCACCAACTCCATCGTTTACGCAACGAAATATTTTCGCAGTGCTGCTATAAAAAAATTAAAACGAAGCAATCAAGTGGTCACTTATTTTTTGGAAGCAGTTTTTTTTTTGTATGCCGTGTGGTTCATTTCGCCCTTTTTTTTTCCACCTTTGTTGTAACTGAAATTTTCAAGGTGCATTTTGCTGCACCTCCTGTGATCTTGGTTATAGCAGTGCCCACTGATTGTATGGATTGTGTGGTGGCTTCAGTAACAAGGCCAGCTCACGCCCTTTGCTTCTGGGGTTCTTAAGACGTGTGTCATTAGGTTTTTGACTGGGTTCTTCATTTTTTTTTTCTGTGGGCAGTAGTTTTTCAAATAATTGTTAATGTTTGTGCAGTCGTTGCAAGCATGTCATCACCTTTACGAAACTCTACAGCAGCTGTCATTCACTTGTCGCAGTTCCAGCAAGGCACGCAGTCATCACCTGCTCCTTCAAGTGGAACATCACGAGTGATGTTTCAGACCGGAGGCCTCATGGGCAGCCCGGGAGGATTTGTACCCATTGCAGCCGCTACTGCTCCTACCACGGCTAGTGTATCAACTGGACCTGACCACAGAGAACCATCATTGGCTACCGTCCCCCCTGCCAAAGCTCATGTCAATGGGTATGTGCAGATTTCTTCGCCCTTTGTCTTGGAAATGGCTTGTGCTTCATAGTGAAATCTAAGAGAAAGCTTAATAGCTGAACCTTGCTCCTTTGAAGTTTGAAGTTTTTTCACAGGTGTGGTGGTGTATGCGCATACAAAAGGGTTCCACAGAACCAATTCGCACATTTTGTTTTAGTAAGAACATTTTCTGTTGTCTCAGCCTGTCAGATAAAAAGGAATGCGTCATTTTTTTCAGGACGTCCTGTGAGGATAATTCGAGGCCCCGAAAGCCTTGTAACTGCACCAAATCCCAATGCCTCAAACTGTGAGTAACCCTCCATATTTTACTTTTCTTGTCGGAACCGGGGCTGAATCCTGCCCTGTCGACGAAAACATCATGATGCACAGAAAGCAGTTTTCTTTAGTATTAACTGCTCATTATTATGCTGCCATCTGCTGTCTTGAGTCACTGAGCGTTTTGTTATTTCTACAAATCTGCCGCTGTCTCGTCTCAGGATTGCTTTTTGTAGGCTACATCAATAGGACCAAAGAGTGTGCCATCAAGGCTCATTGTTGCCAAGCCTGTCTACAGAAATTGCCTAGTTTATAGGCATTCCATGCGTTCGAATCCAAGATGGCGGCTCTCACGGCAGCGATGACACCAAAGACTCGTCTGTTTATTGCAGCAATGTTTGCTCATATCTATGTTCTGAACTGCGCAAAGTTTGAAATACAGTAGAACCCTGCTATATTAAACTTGGATATAGTAAAGTGAAACTGCGGTCCCATTTCGCCTTCCATAGATTGTTACTCATTTGAACCTTGTTATAACGAAGTTGCAGGGGCCCGGTGAATCCTTCGTTATAGCCGTAACTTCATTATAGCCCATTTTGAATGAGCTTCCAAGGGGAATCGTCATTCTTTCCTTATAGCCATAGCCATTATTTCGTTATATACCGTTTCGTTATAACGAGGTTCGACTGTAGTAGTCAAGAGATTTTTTTCAAAGAAGCAGCTATAGCAAAGAGCGTCTGGCCGTGGTGATGTAGTTCCCGTGGAATGATGACATTGCGGTACATGCGAAGTTTAGGGTTGCAAGGCCAACATTTGGAGGCTAATAAATACCAAAAACAAGAAAACGGCACACACTGGGATTGCTTCACTTCAAAAGGAGACTCCAAATTTTTTACTGCCGTGGGGTTGTGAGAGAAAGCGTGTGGCGTGCACAGAAAAAAAAAAAAAAGTAAAGCTGCTCTCTGAACATAGAAAGGAGGTGGATTGGATCGCTGAGAAAGGAAAGACAGTGAAAGTGCAGTGAGGAATATAGGGAAGGGAAGAAAAGGGTAAACATTTGTGGCACAGGGAAGTGCAAAGCACAGGGTCAGCGGAGGCAAGAAGCAAACGCTGCGGCACCTTGTGGGCGGTTTTGCCGTGCTTGACTGTGTCGAGCGTGTTTCTTAACTATTGCCTCTTAAATGACTCTGAGGCTACGGAAGACGATGCCATGTTCATGCAAAGCTTTGGTTTTCACATGGAATCAAACTCGTTATATTCATGGCCACGCTGTATTCATGCAAATGCAATACTTCCACAAGACAAAAACGAAATCGAAGACATTTTAACATAGAATGTGGTAACTGAAAATAAGAAGAGCGGGATGAAAGACATTTCTGAGTTTTGTTTATAAACCAACACTTTGTATTTACTAAGGAGCCACATAATTGCCATGGAGCATCCTCAGAGCCATGCCATCACCAACAGCTGATACAATAAAGACCCTGGCATAGTAAAGATTTTTGCGGGTCTGAGTTACTTTACTATAGAGCAGTTCTACTTTATCGGTTGCGAACATATACACATGCTTTGGAACGTGAAATTTACAAATAAAGCCTAGATGCATAGCAGTCTAAGTATGCAGCCATGAACTGAGGAATGTGCTTTACAATTTCCTGCTTTACCTGCACAATGCACCCCTCAGTGACCGGCCACGCCTCTATTCAGCGAGGAAATTCAGCTTTTTCTTGGTTTTGGTATTTCGAAAACTTTTGTGGCCACCTGTACGTGTTGCTATGGGGTGCGTCACAGTTATCACTAAAGTCCGATATATTGCACAAGTCTGAATCATCAGAGTCCAAAGAATCAGGCGGCTACTGTAAATGGATAATGGTTATAGATCACACAAATATGCGTGAATTTCAGGCTGTATTTTTTCACGTAAATGTAATTAAGCTTGAAATTTCTGGGGATAGGCTTTAATTCCTTGCCTACCCTGGCATCTAAAATTGCACGTATGGCTTGAGCCTTGTTGAAAGAAGGTTATTTAGTGCAGGTAATTGTCTTTTGCATTTGCATGGTTCAGCATCTGCCAAAACTGTTGCCTGCAGTGTGTAGCTTGGCTGCCAGCACATGGAAAAAGGCGATGTAATAAGGGACTAATTATTCATTAGCATCCACTCAAGTGCAGTCATAAGATTGCGAAGGAAAGCTGTATAGCTTTCAGAGAAGCTTTGTAGTTGAAGAAAAATTCTTATTGGTCCCAAGATTGAGCTCGAGATCACTGCCTGTCTTGGACAGTTGCTCTGCCATCCAAGCTAACCAGGACAGCTAGCAGATGGCATGGTGAGGCCAAATTGATCAACTCGATGCGGGAATGGAGTTAGCTCAATGTGTTTTGGGGTAATCCTGCAAGGTGGAGTAAATAGCTGCATTTGAGTGAGTGCTTTGTGTTTTGGTTACAGGTACTGTGACTGTTTTGCTAATGGCGAGTTCTGCCATAGCTGCAACTGTAATAATTGTTTTAACAACCTGGAGCATGAAGAAGAACGTCAAAAGGCCATTGGAGCCTGTCTAGAGAGGAATCCCCATGCTTTTCGTCCAAAAATAGGTGGGTGCTGGCATTACCCGAGCAAAACTACAAATATTCAAAATACTTTTTTGATCAAAATAGTATCTTTTATTTGCCTCCACTACTTCATCAGCCATATTTGTAGTAATGATCTGGTAAAGTAGCATAATGAATTCACTTGCAAGTAAATTCACCCATTGCATTAGTCATCTGCATGTCTGAAACTAATTTTTTTGCTGTGTAAATTTTACCCCATGTAATTAATGCACCTCCCAAATTAGCAGCAAATTTTTTTACAAAAATGTGCATCTATTTTGGAAGTATACCTGTCATGAGGTTCCATGTGCGAACTCCTTGGGCATTGAGACTACCCTTGTGATAGAGGTATAAATAAGACTACAGTAGACTCCCATTAATTCAAAATTCAAGGGACCAGAGAATTTTGTTTGAATTTTCAGAAGTGCAGCTTAATATGATGCACGACTAAATGTAATTTGCTTTATGGACATCTGTGCATATAAACAGTAATTTGCAACTATTTTACCGTGCAAACGTAGCTAAATGCTTTAATAACATGGGATATGGGTGAAAGGCAGTGATGTCATTACTCAGCCAGCAGCCTCAGACTCATGGTTGAAAAAAAGTTATCAGTAATGTATTGGTTTCCCAATATAATAAAACCACATTAATTGGGACCTAAGGGACTGAAAAAAAGGTCTGAATCATCTGAAGTTCAGATAGTTGAATGGCTACAAAAAAAACCTTTAAGAGGACAACTTTGAAAACTAAATGTTTCGACAAATTTGCCTGTCTGGTTGGGTTTGAAGACATAAAAAGAACAACTTTGCAATTCAGCAAATTTAACTGATTAAAAGATAAGCGATAGTTGTCTGCTTTTTAGTGAAAGTTGCGCAGCAATGACAATTTTTTGCAATTCCGTCGTGGTGTACTGCATGCCCATTGCCGTAATTATCATAGCAGAACTGGTCCAAAATAGTAAGGCCTTTCGCAGCCTCCTTCACAGGTGTGACACAGTAGCTGTGGAGCCACTACACAATGAGCAGCTTGTGATAACCGCGCATTTTCGGCACACACGGCCTTGCGGAGGGAAGTGAAGGGAATGCACATTTGCGCCAGAACAGCACGATGCCTAAAGAGAAAAGACCAGCGAAACGTCAGTCAGCATCTGTACTGGCGTGCAGCTGGTCTTGCTTCCCCGATGCATGGTCGATAGCCAATATTGTCACGCGCGATATTGTCACGATATTGTCATGCACTATCGACACGACCCCCTTTGAACCGCATCTGAGCTAACCGGTTGAAAGGAACTTCTTGCCAAGCTTGGTTGCTGTCTGCGCTATAGAAAAGAAGAAAATTAAGTTTTTTTTTCCAGATGGTGGTGTGCGTTCGCCGTAGAAAGTGCTTACGAACACATTTTTCAAGACTCGGCCGCAGAGCGAGCAAGAAACCGAACGTGGAGAGAATGCCCATGTTGGAATGTTTGTTTTTCGCGCTTTCTAGTCATCGGAGACCTTCTGTCAAGAGTATGTCAGACCTCAAAAAAAAAAAAAACTTAAATATAAAGACTTATTTTTGGCTGTGGTTGTGGATTGGCTGCCAAACCGAAACAGAAGCTTGGATTTGCGGAAACACAGCTTCGGGAAATGAAAACGCCAAAGAGCTTGTGCCTCTCTGCAACAGGCTTAGTAAGCCAGAGCTTCCGGCACGATGTTCAAGAATGCAAACGAGTCGTTCAGTGCCCTGGTATGGAAGAGGTGCCAGAAGACTGAATTTGCACCCTTGAGAACAGTGGAGATTGCAGCAGCCTTGGCTGTGCTTGAATTCAGTGAGAGTGCACGCGGCATCAGGAGACTGCTCGAGAAGCTGCAGCTAGAATATAGATTCCAAACTAAGAAGCATGTCTAGCAAGCAACCAAAGACAGCATTTCCCGATTGCAGACAAGGGTGCAGGACAGCTCTAAATTTGAAAAAAAAAAAGGTCTTGAAGCAGTTGCTACAGAAAAGTGTCATGTAGAAGAGGAAGGCCCAACCGGTATTTTAATTACTTTTGGCCATAAAATTGAATAGCATGTTCTGAAATCTTTGAACATATATTTCTCAGTTCGCACTTTTTGGGAAAACACCACCGTGGGGAAAACTATCATTTGCAAACTGCTCCGCTAAAAGTTGCTTTCAGTGTGGTTTCTGGAATTAAATTTTGTCAGGAATAAGATAAGGTAGCTTTAAGGTCTCTAAATCTTTTCCAACACACAATTTTTCAGATGTTTGTTATATAATGACAACAAAAAAAATTGTTTTTAAAATCATGAGGTTTTTGCAGAAATGACATAGAAAAATGTGCTACCGGCCTTATCCTCCACTATAAACCACCTATAAGTATCTAATCGCAAATAATTAGTATATCTTCACTATTTTTGAAATGGTAGGTTTCCTAAGCTGACACACTTCATTACTCAATATGACAGCTATAACTTTTTTCTCTTTATGCTATGGTGATGAATTTAGAATGTAGTCTAATGATAAGAAGATAAACCATCCCTGAAAATGTGATCAAAATTGGTGAAGCAGTTCAAAAGTTGACTTTTAGCCTAGCATCCCCCCTTAAGCGAATTTAAGAGAATCCTCGTAAGAGAATCCACGATACGAATTCAGCGGCTTTAAAATGCATTGAGAACATAGCCAGCCAACCGAAATTTTGAAATTTATATGAATTAACCAACAGTTTGAATTATTTAAATTTGCATTATCGCTAGTTTACTGTTTTCTGAAAGCATGGAGAGCTTGGTACTTTCACTAAATGCTGGGCGTCACGTGCCTAACTTTGGTGAAGTTAGTCATAAAGTATTAATCGGAAGTTTGTAGCTGGCAATTAAATAGCTGTATCAGTTTATAAAATTTCAAGAATATTATTCTGCTGTGTGTGTATGCTCCTAACTTGAACTGCGGGGCTGAAGAGCACATGCAACCACACCCATGAGCGCATGTCACTGAGAGTTTCAGGTATACTTTGGTTCCAGATACAGCCTGTTTTTCTTTCTTTTTCTCATTTATGTCAAGTGAGCGTAATGCGGCTGCTATTGAGTGTCCTTTTTGCAGACATTTTTTGTTAATTTGCCATTTCCTTTTGTAGTGTGATGGCACTGCACTGTAGTGGTGTGGTTCCTGCTTGAGGTGGTTCCTCAGAGGTTGTTTATAAGAAAGTTTTTGATTTCAGCTTGTGGCCAGTGGCCGACGGCACTGCATGATGCATTTATACTTGATTTGGGGGCCAGATTTCTTACCAACTTATTGTCTGCAGGCAAAGGGAAGGAAGGAGACCATGAGCGACGCCACACAAAAGGCTGCAATTGCAAACGATCTGGTTGTCTAAAGAACTACTGTGAATGTTATGAGGTAAGGGCTGCGCAGGCTGCTGTGGCTTTTGGACAGCTGGTCGAACAAGGTTGTGGGACACTTAGCACTGCTTAAAGATACGGCTGTCGCTGTTATTTTGCCTGTGATGAAATTGAGAAGTCTGGAAGCTGCTATAAGTCACTTTGGTGATGCTTTCACCTCCCATGTGCCATGCAGCAGTGGTTGTTGCAATTCGTTACTGCTCGGAGTTGGCACATGCAACAGGCATAACTTTTTTTTATGCGGTTGCATAAGATCCCCATGTCCTCACACCCACCGGCGGTGTCACACTTTTCCACCTGCCCTCTGGCAGGTGACATCGGTGTTGCACAGGTGCGCCACCTGCCATGTGTGATACACGGAAGAACCAGCTGTGAGCTTCCACAGTTGGCAGGTGGCAAAGTGGAGAGTGGGAAATCCCCCCCTCCCCTATGTGTGGTCGTGCATGGCAGCTCACAATGAGGTTCTTATGCTGTCACGTCACAGCCAATGGTAATTAGGTGTCCTCCAAGTTTTTTCGACTGCAGTATCTGGGTTGTTCACAGCATACAGCTCATCAGTGTGGACCACTTGCCTCAGGAACATATGTTGATTGTGGTTGATGCTCTCAGAGTTGTTAGTGGCTTCTGACTGTTTTTTTTACCAGCTCCTTAATCATTCATCAGGAGATGAACTTAGTGAATGGTGCAAACGTGGATGTCAATGGATGCAACAATCATGGAGTTGGTTGTCTAAACAAATGTCAGCAGCCTGTTGTTGCAGATTTAAAGAAAATTAACTTTAAATTTTAATCTGAGGAGTGGAATTTAAACTTGAGAGAATACATTTCAAGCTAGAATAATAATTGGAGGTACCGAAGTTATCACTTTTTGAAAACACAGCATTGGCACGCCTGAAAATGATGTAAAATTGATCGACTAGCTGTTATTCCAGTCTAAGTTTGCCACCGAGATAGTCTGACTACAAGCTTAACTGGCTTTGGTTAATCACTAAGTCACAGTGTTCCATAGATCACGCCTCTGTATAAAGTGGTGGAATGGAATTGTGGCTTCATTTGTGATTTTCTCCACTGCATAATCATTTCTTGATACAGAACAGTTCAGGGAAGGTTTTGCATTTGCATTGGTTGAATTTTTTTAGTGCAAAATGCGCAGGACAAAGAAAGGAGATACGCGCAGGACGAACACTGTACTAGAAGGAAGACTTCTTAAAGTAGAAAGACGGGCAATTTGGTCTTAGAATGTAGAATGCATTTTTTCAGAGCTGAAAAAATGCATTCTGCGTACCAAGACCAATTAGCTCGTCTTTCCACTTTAAGAATTTTGCATTGGTAATTGCCTTTTCACCTCTTTGAGTAAAAACAACATAATAAGACAAATGTGCAACTGCTAACTGTAGGGTTGGCACTGTAAAAAAAGAAGAGAAAAAGGTTTGCAGCTTCATGGCTGGAGTATAGACAACTGGTGCGCTAGCTTGCCATTGGCAGTATGCATATGTGTGCTGTAAAACCTGTGGTTATTTGAGAAGTGGGCCTATGGAGAAGAGTGATGCTGTCTGAGATGAATGATGTGCTCATATGTTTGCTTTAAAGGGACCGTGAAACGGTTTTTGAAGAGTGTCGCTAAATCTGTTCAGTGTGTAGAATGAATGCTTTTGAGCATTCTCATTAAGTACGAGTCCTTGGAATGTAGCCAGTGATTTATTATTACTTTAAAAAAAAACGTAAAAAAATCAGGTGTCGAAGCACTAAATATTCACAGGTGGGGCGCAGTTTTAACCTGCTTTCTTTAGTATTTCTAGAGTGCTGGGGTGTATGCATTAACGGGGGAGAGGAGGGGCATTATTTTTAATTGACAATATCTTCAGTGTTAATGAAGCTAGCTCAAATTCGTGCGGTAGGGTGACGAGTGATGGAATATTTATCGCTCGTTTGCTTTACTTAACCTCGGTAAATGTCTTTTCATGGTCCCTTAAACAGAAAGTACTCATCTGTACTCATTTGTACTTTAAGAAAGTACTCGTTTGTACTCACTCATGACATAATTATGCTATTATATTTTTTGCTGTATTTTATAAGTAGGTTCAACTGCACAGCACTACTATTGCTTCAGATCTCAGGCCTGCAAAACCTGTGATGTGCATCTCTTTTCTTTAAGCTGTCCATTGTCTGTGCGAATGCAGCCTCCAGGTTTTGTTGTAGATGCGCTGGTGTTGCTTACACTGGTCAGTGCAGAAGGCATTTTCGACTATAATCCCTCCTGCTCTGTGCTGTGGACGTGCCTCAGAAGTTGCTTTTAAAAAATGCTGGACATTGAAAGTGTTGACTTCATCCATGGGCACAGATTTCACTGCACCACAATGACTCTTGTCTTCTTAATTTTGGTAGGCTAAGATCCTGTGCAGCAGCATGTGCAAGTGTGTGGGCTGCAAGAACTTTGAGGACAGCTCAGAGCGCAAGACCTTAATGCAGCTGGCGGACGCAGCTGAAGTGCGTGTGCAACAGCAAGCTGCTGCTCGCACCAAGATGTCGGCTTGTGACCTGCCCATGCGGCCAGCCCCAGTGTCTGACACTGGTGAAAGGTGATCATATTTGTGGCTCTTATTGTGCTTGTTCTTCTATTATGCATGGATCTAAATTTTGTGAGCTTTGCCATAGCCTTTTATCTCTCTTTGCCTGCTCACTAGATTTGTGGGAGAGCACTAACCCCGCCGTTAAGCACTTGCTTGAACTGTTTGCTTGAAATTAGTTGCAATGAAATGAAATGTAAATTTTTCTTGATGGTAAGAGCAGAGTTTGTTTTGCCCCAAGTGTGTCGTGAAAATTTTTAAAAGTTGGGCACCTTCAGCAAACACTGAATTTACAGTATTGCAGCTTCACAACAAGGTCAGATACAGTAAACTATGATGAACTTGAAATCATAGAGAAAGCTTTTGGCATAAATGAAATTTCGAGGCAAACTGAGTGCCAGAATTTTCAGTGTCCTGTTGGTCACCATAAACATTTAGGTATTTTATCTGGTTTTATTTTGCCGTACAAGCTCCATTACACAAACCCAGCATTTAGTTGTAGTGAAGGGAGTCTCATGTAGCAGCATGGTAGGACGAAACACGACCGACAAAGATACTTTAAATGAGTTAACTGTTGGGCTAGTTGGTGTTGACATCACATTTGTCTTATATAGCACAAACGACAGGACGTAGGAAAAGACGAAGAAAAACACTGGTGCTAAATAATGATGTTCGTCTTCATATTTTCCTTTGTCCTGTAATCTGTGCTAAATAAGATGATTTTGATGACCAACAAAGAGCGCATGGCTTCATATGTAATGCAACAGCAGCCATCCGTGTGACGGGTGGGTGAAAACGCAGTTTTTCCCACGTGCCTACAGTTTGTTCAGCCGGCATTGCCCTTGAAAACTTACTTGTTTCGTGTATCCACCACAGAGTAGCAGCAAAGGGCATGCATCGTGGTGTGCTAGAGCATACTTGCACACTTCTTCTTGGCATGGCTTGTGGCATGAAGTGTGGGCCACACATACCTTTCTCTGAGGGCCTTTTTTTTATTGTTTTCAGAGGCGAGGTTTCTAGATACATTTGAACCTCGTTAAATGAAGTCGAAGGTGCTGCGCAACTTCTTAGTTGTAACTCTAGGTGACCTAGGTTGCAAATGTTGCATGCCAATGGTCTTGCCTACCGCCATGTGGCCTTGGAACAACATTTAGTCTGCCACTGATATGTGCTGGTGCTGTTATGGCCAGTGTGCTTGTGCGTCATGCGGGGAGGCCATCTAGAATGGGTACTGGCAGTGGATTTGCGCCCATGCACCAGCATTTATCATGGCCCATTTATCGTGGCCACACTTAGCCCTGTAACAGGAATAAATGTTCCTGTCCTCTAGGACAGTATTCCTCCAGGGCTTGTGTCCTAAGCGCTCAAGCCGATGTGGGTTGCAGAAGAAACGAATGCCTGCTCATTGGCGAGGCTGACATATTAAGTTCATAAGTCATTAAGCTTATTTTCCAGGTTTAACTGGAGTGTTTCCTGGCTAAAAGCTGCCTGGGCAGCTTGACTGGGTCCAGGAAACCCCTACAAGCAGTAGCACACGAGCAGTACAGGACATTTTGCAAAACCAGTCACATATACAGTAGTAGATTAAATAAAGAAAACACTCGACACATATATACAATGATTCGAATAATGTTTAAAATGAGAACACTGAAATGGTCATACATATGTTGAAAGAAAAATACATTAACACTCAAGCAAACGTTCAACAATCAACAAGTGGAGACATAGAATGGCATTCGAACAAAATATTTCCGCAGCTCAGCTTTTGTATATCCCGTTTTATGTTGATATGTGTATAAAACGTGGGGCAGATTATAAGACATTTGTAATTTATAATCAGTGCAAAAACGGGGTATATTCCATGGGTTAGTACTTCTTGTATGTATGTTAGCACAACGCGTGTCCAAAGATGCTAGGGTAGACTAAAAATTGACAACAGAATGGGTTAGTACTTCTTGTATGTATGTTAGCACAACGCGTGTCCAAAGATGCTAGGGTAGACTAAAAATTGACAACTGATGCCGTGGAAAAATACATTGTTATAGTAATTTAAAATTGTACAAAAGATCAGTGCGGACAATGTTATTTGCTTGGAAGGCGTATTTGGTGGCAGTCATGTTATCAATATTGGCGATTACTCGAACAATTTTCTTTTTCAATACTAGAAGCTTATTTATGTTATTTTTAGTCATTGTGGCCCATACTAAGCTACAGTAGTTAAAGTGAGAAAAATAATGCAAAATAAATTTGTAATTTACATTTCATGGTATCGCGAAAGGGCTCCGCAGACCGAAGAGAGTTTTTTGCAGAGGTGTTTGGCGCGGGCATCCTAGTTTAAATGACATGAAAAATATACTCCAAGGATCTTTTGCTCTTCAACAGCTTCTATTTGTTGATTTTAAAAGTTGAGCTTGCAATTAAATTTCGTAATTAAATCGTTCAGGTTAGGACCTGAAATAAGTATTGTGCTATCATCGGCATATGTTACAAAATCAATGGAAGGATCTATGCTAACAATATCATTTATGTGTGCATTAAACAAAAGGGGTCCCAGTATGCTCCCTTGTGGGACACCGTAACTGATAGGCGAAAGGGAGAAAGTTTATTATCTACCGTAAAAACCGGACTATAGGTCGGACCGGAATATAGGTCGACCCCCTAACTAACCAATTCTAAAAATGAAAAAGATCTTTTTTCAATGGGAAAAGTACCGAAAGACATCCTTACTTTGAAACAAATGTGACTCGAGAGGTTGCACAATGGTGACAGTATTTAATTTCATTTAAATGCTGCTTGTATGTACACCCGGAAAATTTTTTAACAATATCGCGCACCAATCGGCTCGCGTGTTTGTTTCTGGCACAGGCAAGAACGGCGCCGTAGAGCAAAGCCCTCCTCTTCATGAATCGCCGCAACCAGGATGGCGAGCCTTTGAATTGCGCCCTCGTGAGTCTAGAGGCACGCGCGATCTCTGCCGCTTTCACGCGGATGCATTCGGCAGTCACAGGCAGCGATCTTGCTCGCAGCGCAACGTTTCCTTCCTATTCTCGATACACTACGGTCTGCCCACGAAATGATGTTTTCTTCTGGTTGCTGTAAGTTGTAATACGCAGCTTCTGCCTCCGCCAGTACTGAATGCTCTTTTCGGATACTCCGAATTCGCGCTGTGCCGCCAGGTTCCCGTGAGCTTCCTCGTACTCAATCGTGTTTTTATTGAAGGCGACGGTAAATTGCCGTTAACTTCCGCTTTGCATCTACTGAAATGCAAAATGGCGGCACTGCTGCTGATAGCGATGGTGATGGAGGCTGTTGACTTCAGCCACCCATTGTTGCAAGACTTCCGTATTTTTTCCGCCAATGACCGGTATATAAGACGGGGGTCGACTTTTCACCATGGTTTTATGAAAAAAAGTTCGACCTATATTCCGGTTTTTACGGTACCTACACCGACCGACTTCTGTTTTGGAGGTAGCTTTTAAGCAAACTGAGTGGTTTACCATGGATACCATACATTTGAAGTTTGTTAGCAAGAATAGTGTTAGCAAGAATCAGACACTGGGGCTGGCCGCATGGGCAGGTCACAAGCCGACATCTTGGTGCGAGCAGCAGCTTGCTGTTGCACACGCACTTCAGCTGCGTCCGCCAGCTGCATTAAGGTCTTGCGCTCTGAGCTGTCCTCAAAGTTCTTGCAGCCCACACACTTGCACATGCTGCTGCACAGGATCTTGGCCTGCCAAAATTAAGAAGACAAGAGTCACTGTGGTGCAGTGAAATCTGTGCCCATGGATGAAGTCAACAGTGTCCAGCATTTTTTAAAAGCAACTTCTGAGGCACGTCCACAGCACAGAGCAGGAGGGATTATAGTCGAAAATGCCTTCTGCACTGACCAGTGTAAGCAACACCAGTGCATCTACAACAAAACCTGGAGGCTGCATTTGCACAGACAATGGACAGAAGAGAGATGCACATCACAGGTTTTGCAGGCCTGATCTGAAGCAATAGTAGTGCTGTGCAGTTGAACCTACTTATGAAATACAGCAAAAATATGATAGCATAATGATGCGAGGAATCAAACGCCTTACTGAAATCAAGAAAAAGGCACATCATATACAAGTTCTCATTAATATTGCTCAAAATAATTTCTTTCATTATTAGTAAGGCTGTTTCTGTGGATTTACCAGTTCTGAAACCAAATTGTGATTCAGTTATTACCCTATGTTTGCCAAAAAACCTTGTTATTCTTGACGAAATAACCTTTTCCAGTCCCTTAGAAAACACGGGGAGTACTGAAATGGGCTTGTAATCTTGTAATTCGCTAATACATTTCGGTCGCCCCCTTTATAAATTACACACTTTTGCGGTTTTCATTCCGTTGGGGAAAACCCCGCATTCCAGTGCAAAATTATAGATGTGAGAAAGCAAGGGACAAATTGTGGGTAAGACATATTTCAGTGGTTTCATCTGCATGGTATTGATATCTTAGGCTTTGCTGTTACTCATTCCCATGTACACATTATAAACCTCATTTTCATCAGCAGGCTCGAAAGATATAGTCTCGCTTAGCTGACTAGGGTAACCGGCGATATTAGTGCCCGTAGGATCTTGATATGAAGAAATGTTATTGAGAAAATGTTTGTTAAAATATTCTGCGAGTGCTCTTCCTTTTATTTCCTTGCCACTTAATAGCATAGTTTTTGCAACATAGTTATTCGCACGGCGACCTAGGACATCATTTAAAGCTTTCCAAGCAATATCAGGTCTCTTTGAACTGACGGTAGAAAAGACCTGCTGATAATATGAATTTTTTTGCTTTCCGTAGCTCCGAGTTTAATCAGCTTCTTAACTTTTTAAAGGTTTAAAGGTGGTTAACCCTTGTATGGTTGTGCTGGGGGATGCTCAGTGCAGCCTTGTATTTTAGGCACCGAAGCCGATATGAGCCGTAGTAAAAACAGGTCAATTGCGGTGATTTCATTGTAAGTACCTAACCGTTTTTAGTGTGCTAGCACTTATAGTGGCCATTCCCCGCATTTAGCCATTGTGTGTTTGTCTCTCTGTCTATCTGCTGGTCTGAAGCAAGTTTTGTGGCAGGCTGCTCACCTGCCCAGGTGTGCATGCGTGCGTGCGTGTGTGTGTGTGTAGAATAGACCGCTTATAACGCATACTGCGGGAGTCTGTAACCATGTAACCAAAACGTAGCTTTTCCATGCATTCGCCTATTCAGTATGGCCAGCCTACCTTTCAAAGTGCACCTGACAATGCATCAGACGCACAACACTGCAGTCACAGGCAACAAAAAAGTTTATTTTATCTTTTTGTCAAAGCATCTTATTGAATGCAAGAGCGACATTATTTGAGTCTGGTGCTGCGATTTAACTGCGTTGCTAATGGCTTCATCTTCAAAAACAGTGAGGCACTGCAGCCCTTGCTCACTGAGGTTTCTCTGAGCGCAGTAGAGGCGCAGTTTGTTGCAACAGTCGAGCGCGTCTTTGCGGGAAACTTCTGCTGCACTTTCACACACTTCGTCGGGCTCATCCTGGGATAGAGGCTCTTTGCGACCGCGCACCGCTGCCACAATGTCTTCATCTGTGGTGGCTACTTCACACACAGTGCGATCGTCGTCGTCGCTGCCACTGACGAGCTTATCCCATGCCAGTCCTTGAAACGCTGAATCCAACCGTTCAGTGGGTTGAAACCATCATGCCCCAAAAGGTTTGCAAAGCACCTGGCTTTGGCTTGCAATATCGGGCCACTCGCAGGAACGTTCTGGGCTTGGACCTCGTGAAACCGTTTAAACAAAGCGGCGTCAACATCTTCGTACTTTGACGCAAGCGACGTGGATTCTTCCTGCAGCTGTTGTTCCAACTTGTCACTATTCTCCCAAATGGCGGACACAGTAGCGTCACTGACACCATTATTTTTTTGCCACCATAGCCTTTTTCAAACCACTCTCGACGTCCCTCACAATGCTCTACTTAGTTTCGAGGGACAAAGCTTGCCGTTTCCTGGCTTTCGGAGGTGCAGACGCCATCGGGACTGAAGACTGAGGCTGGTAGACTTGCTCATATTGTCAACTTTTCGCTACGCGTGACAACACACACATATCTCGCTCATGGGCTCAGGCGTGCCAAGATGCTGCCACATGTGCGCGTGGTATGAGCAGCGCTTGCAGGATCATACGCTCGCCGCTGCCGCGCCGCACCAGCATGCTCCAGTGTGACCATGCCGTCACATGCTTTCAAGTTTTTCCCAATCAATGTGCCCAACAGAGGTGCATCGGAGAGTGAGAGGACAAATGCCTGCTTTGTGACTTGTATTTTTTGTCTCTCTTCTGCCTTCAGCCTTGCCTTGAACCACGCTGACAATGCTCCCCCGCCCCGCCTGTTGCCCTCTTCTTGCACAATTTGGGAAGCACACTCGTCACGCCCAGCGATACCCATGGGCATGTGCCGGTACGCGGACTGCCAGGCTTTCCAGAAACCGCACTATATGTGGTCTACGGTTACGCCCTGCCGCATATTAAGCGATACGCCAATACATTGACCTCTAAGGGAAGCGAAAGCGGTTGTCACAAAAGGCCGCATATAATGCAGTCCCGCGGTCCCACATTATGAGCGGTTACGTTATAAAATGGTCTGAGCTGTATATATACACGCATACACCTAGCAACCTGTCCACAGTGTCAGGTGACAGCTCAATTAATTGTGAGAGGCTGGTCTGGAAGAGCAACCTGGGTCGCAATCCAAGTACCATCGATGGCAGCACTTGCCATAGAAGAGCAGTGGCACATTGCTTGATCGCTTTTCCACTGTGTCAGGAGGGGTAGGAAGACTCCCAGGGATCTACGAATAGAATAACAATGGACATTAACCCATTATCACTATCTGAATGACTGCCATCTGTGAACACTGTATCTGAACACCGGAACCAAAGGGAAAACTTAACTGCTAGAGCACCTAATTCGCATTTGGCCTAACTGTGCAAATCGACTATTAATTTTTATGGTTTTCTTGCATAATGCACAAGCACGCTGGTCACAACAGTGTAACTACGGCTTCACTGTATGACAGAAGCATCTTGTGGTGGAGCCTCAAAACAGAACTGAACTGTACACGACGCCTGAGAAGCACAAGGAGGTTGGAGCAAGGCCTACTGAACTGCAGGCTGCCACAGATGGCAGGGTTCTGTGGAGCTGCATGCGCCAGCTTTCATCGGGTTTTTGGTCGCTGGGGGTGCTCGATTGACCCGTTTGTCTGCTATCATCATCATCTTCGTCTTGATCTGCTATTTTTCACCTTCATTTGCTAATTTTAGTACATTTACTTTCGGTTTCTCTGCTCTCTCAGAATCAGCAATGTTGCAACTCTTTTCTTGCCATAAGGAAAAATGATTTTGATTGGTAATAGGAAAAAAAATTTATTCTTACAAATAATTAAGGTATCGCGCTCCGGATACAGCAGAATGTAGCTTAATTCGCGTCTTTCATAAAGTATAAAATTGCGCTAGGAAGTTGAGCACTGTTTAGAGAGACAGAACACTGAATTTCAAGTGCCCAATTTTTTCCGGCTCAACGGAAAGCTTGCTGTTGTAAGGTGTTCGATTCCTTAACAGTTTTCTTAGAAATGCTGTAGACAATGTTTACTGAGAATTTTTCTATCAGTGCATGCGCCCGGTTTTACATAGGCCGATTGCCGGAAACCATGATAAGCGAAAGCGATGGCAGTTGTACGTTGGCAGAAGTGATGTACCAAAGAATAATATAAATCTCGCTCCCAGACAGTAGTTATAAAGAGTAGCATCCGTTTAAGTTTCCATGCCATTTCCATGCCCAAAGTTTTAGTGGACTGTGGTTTCCGTCTCATCCAAGAAATTCAAAACACAATGGTGTCATCTAGTGACAAAAGCTAAAAGCACATCTTCGGCAACGGGAAGGATGTGTTGCCCTTCATCGAAGGGCACACTGGAGAGAGCGTAAACTTCAATAAAACATGAGCAACACTTCTGAAAGAAAAACACTGTGCATTTAAATAGATCAGTGGTATTTTACCATGATGTGGTCATGTCGTGTACTACACTAATAAAGCGGGGTTTCATTACAAGATGGCACTTCATGAGATTTTCAATGTGAAATTAAAATGATAAATCTTTGTTTCTTCGATATTCATGTGACTGTGAAGAAGAAATAAAAAAAGGTTGAAATGTACAAAATGCAGTCCGAACTGCCCACTATCACATATAAAAGTTTTGCACTTCCATCTGTAGGTCTTTATTTGTTGCATCAGTCATTTTTGGACTTTGAGTCAGTCTTTGATACAAGTTTTGAACGCTCGGCTACCATGGTGCTTGTACCAGTCGAGAAAGAAATTTATTTTTGCCATCAAGCATAAGTGTATATGCACCCCTTTTAGAACATAGTTATTCTATGCTCAATCTTGTGCTCATCGTAGCAAAGATTACAATTTCTTTGTTTGCCTGTTTTCTGGGGCTCGTGGCACAAGCTTGCGGGAGGTGCAGGAGCGGCCGTGTGCACTCGCTGTGACCCCTGGTGTGTACGTGTGTGCGTGTGTGTGGGGGGGGGGGGGGGGGGGGGGGGGGGGTGAGGCGCTGGGGAATTGCGGGCGTTCAGAAGCATTTGCTTCTAGGGTACTGCATTTAGGCACCGTTCTTGCTTCTTCCCCATGAGCTTCCCCCTTTCAATCAGTGCAACAGTCGCAGAAACTGGCATGGTTTGCAGTATACCCCAAGCCCACATTGCACATTTCGGTGTCGATGACGTGATGCAGGGTGTAGACGTGACGAAAGCATAGCACTAATTCAAATACTAGCTGATATTGCCGCATGCAACTGCAACATGGAAAATAGCAGAATTGGCGATTTTTCAACTGCTTTTTTTCCGCAAAGTGATTTTTTGTAGCTGGAAAGAATCTTTCGAACTGTTTGATTCCAAAAAATTAGTTGGTGACTGTATTTCTTTATAAACCGTTTCGTTATAGTGAGGTTTGACTATCTGAATTTGGTTGCAAAAGCCTTTTAAGTAGTGACAAACATGGAGTGCATTTTGGAGTTTATTGTGGAACATGAAAAACTGTCAACTTAACCAATGTTTCGAGATCTTCGAGTTCTAGTTAATGAGAGTTTACTGTACTGTAATTCTTTTAATTGCATGTGTTGAAGCATTCCTAGTAAACAGAACTAACATACATTTAAAATAAAATGCAGCTAGTGACCATCAGTTGCGTGGCTTTTGTGCCACTGCGCTCAGTGTTTATTAAGGAACTCCTACTAGAGTGGAGCTCAGGTGGACTTATCATAGTCACAATCATTGCTAGTTAAAAAAATTTGTTTTGCCCTAGGGCTTGCCGCCATCTCTGCGAAGGCATGTAGATCATCAAAGATCTTCTGAACATATTGACTGCTTAGCTCTCTAGTGACGTACGTCATTAGGTCTGCTTTTAGGCACCAAGCTAAAGTTGCGTACAACAGCATTTGCCATGCATGACTGTTGGGTCGCTTCAAGCTTTCAATAATAGAAGAAAAATCTGTTCATGTGTGCTGGCTAGAAAAGAAAGCAAGCAAAACTAGGAAGTGGAAAGCACCCACACCCAAAACTGCTGCTTCACTGCTTAATGTGCTTGCTGTAGTTAAAGGGAGAGGGGGTGAGTGGGGGGTAATTTGACTGCTGAGTCCAATACCAAATATTTCTAGTTTACCAACTAGAGTAAGTGATGGGGAGGGTAGGACATCAGGAAGTTAGGTTTTGATTCTTCAGACCGAATAATGCCATTCATAGGAGAAAGTAAATGAAAGTGTACTCGATTGATGGTGTGTGGTGGTGAGCAACAAGTGAATGGTCGCCGCAGTTTTTTCTGCCATGGTAATACCACTGACCTAGTGAGGGAACTTAACATGCCTGCGTGCGCACAGGAAGTTCAGCAGATTATATTTTAATGTAACATTGGAAGTGACAATACGAAGAAGAAAAGACAATTTCATAGTTCTCACTTTTATGTTGCTGAGCCAAAAATGGTGAGTTCTCTCAAGAGAACCAGCAGTGCATTGTAATCATGCACTTAAATAATTTGCCATTGGAAAATATTTAAAAGTACTGAATGTAAAATTATTGCATTGAGTATTTCTTATCGGTATGTATTCAAAACCATTCACAGGTCTACTGAAAACTTTGTTGTTAATGTTAATAGTGGGGACTTCTTTGTCAACTACAATGTCTGTGTTACTGCATCAGAATTATGGTCCACTTCTTCTCAGCCTCAAAACAATACCGAGCATATGTTGTGAAATTTAGTGTTCTGTCTAACACAGGGGTGGATTTATAGGGACTAGTTTTCAATTTGTAGAGACTTTTTTTCGAAAGTCTCAAGATGTAACATACATGGTTCAAATGGGACACCCGCTACCCACCAACCACCCCTTCTAAGAGGGACCCATAAATCTGCCCCTGGCATAACGTGCATGCAAAATAGAGCATGCAGATGCACAGGCCATAAAAAAAATGCACAAATCCAGTTAATAATGAGTGGCTGTACAGTGATACAGTCTGCTATGAACATTAACAGTACTAGACCCAAAATATAGTGGGTAAAGAAAATGTGGGGGTTAAAGGGATACTGAAGAAAAATTTGAAAATATTGAGAAAGCACCACACTTGCATTTTTAAGATTAGATTACCCTAGTATACAGTCATCATTCTGGTTATTTTGGAGCAGATGGCTGTATTTTTTTTTTACGTTTTCTGAGTGGTTGCCGGGCCACACTCAGCACGGTTTGGGCTACGAGCCAGTGGAATTGACATCATGCCTGCCTTCAGCAGTGCTGTAGACAAGCTGGCTGGCAGTGCGCAGTTGACTCGTGCCGCGCTTTCAAGTGATAAGTGTTGTGAATGCGAAGTAGAAGTGAGAGCAACGGTGAGAGTGGATATTGTGGCTCTGACGAGCGACCAATGTAACTGAGTGTGTACGATAGCTTGCAATCTGTCTGGTTAATGAGAACGTTTGTGATCTGCCGCAGTCCCTTTACGGGGTGCCAAGGCAGCCAGGACCAGCAATATGATGTTTATGCTGAACCGCACATGAATGCGCAGTGACTCTGAAAGGTCAAACAGTGTTTAGGTGTGGTACCATACGTGGAAGCCAGATATAAATTCGGTTTCTGAGGTTCAGGTAAAGCGTTGCAAGGTCACCTCGTGCTTGCCCAGAACAAGACAGCTTTTCAATCTTTTGGTGGACTTGAGGTGGCACTGCCGGTACCGTCTCTGTGAATGAAATGTGCATGAAATGAAATGAAACGCTGCTGGTGATGGTGTGTCAACGCATGTGCACATGCTGCATATAACATGGCACTAATCTGCTCTGACAAAAGTGTGCAACGCTATCTTAGCGCAGTGTAGTGTTAGCAATGGGGTTGCAGGTGTTGCAACCACTCACGCCAGTTACCGCTTCTCACTTCGCCTTGATGCTCGCTGCTGGCGGACAGTCGCTGCAGAACCAGGAAGGACGCCACTCCACCAGGCACGATCCAGGAACGTGCTGGCGGCCCGATGTGGCCAGCAGATCCATGATGTGCATGGCCAGCACTCCCGCACTGAACTCCTGCCGGTGGGCCGCTTGCTCGGCTCTTTATCTATCTAGCCGCCGCAGTAACGTACACGCTCATGCCACACTCCGTGGTTGAACCCGCTGCTTATGCTCAGTATTGTCACCGCCAGGTGCTCTCGCTAGCGTGCAAATGAAGATAAAGTTGCACGCGTACCGCACAGCCTTATCTGCTGAGCCATGGAAAGGAAAGGAGGAGGAGGAGGGATACTGTGAGTCCCACAACGTCACTGTAAGAGGCTGTAATTATAGGGGGACTAACAAATGGGAGCACTGACTCTAGTTTATTCACTTGCAACCTTTTATGTTATGAGAATGCGGCATGTCTGCTTCATTGCTTTGCTTTCTCTCTCTCTCTCCACTTCCTTGCAGAGCTGTGCCTTCATGCAGGTTTCCCTCTGTCTTTTGCTGTGCAGGCAGGGCACTGTTGTTTCCATTTCTTTTTATCTTGCCTAATCTAGCCAATGTCCTTTGCAAGGCATTATTAGTTTTCTTCTTTTAGCCCACCCTAACAAAAGTCCTTTGCAGTCTTGGCCAATTTTTCACGTGTTGCACGTCATCCATTGGTGTGCATATCATTTAAGGAGCTTTTGCTAAAGCAGTCGCATGTGAGCATGCTGCTGATCCACGTCACCAGTTTTGCAGCTGCCCATTACACTGTTTGTTAGGCACTTGTTCCCACTGCATTCTCAATAGGGGATTTGTGCACTTGCACGCACGCATTTGTGCAGACACACAGACCGGTTTTTAAAGGTATTTTTCTGGAGGACCCGGGTTAAACCCCGACGGCCGTGGAAGTGTTTCCATGGAGGTGAAACGCAAAGAGCGCGCATGTGTTGTGCAGTGCCAGTGCACGGTAAAGAACCCCACGTGGTCTTAAATTATTTCTTAAATGGGGCACTATGTGGGAATACTTGATCCTGATTTCGCCACAAACCGGTGAAGCGATAACCCCTCGGAGCCGTGAGGCGGCGGTGCTGAGCGATGCTATTGCTTAATATGTGAAGCTCCCGAGCACCAGTACTGCCAGCACAAAAACCTGTCTTTCGTATGACCTGCAGACTGCAAAACACGTGCCTGCACTTGTCCCATGATGCAACCTTTCTGCTCCATGCTCACAACGGGTTGACTCTGTGAATGCAACGTTGGCCTGCGCTGTTTTTTTAGTGGTGTGCCGTGGTTAGATGGTTAGGTTACCGGCATCTCCGATTACTTTCTTCAGAAGAACGACCATTCGAAATTGGGGAGTCGACCTGTACGTGGAGTGACGTATTTGCGGGGTCTAAGGTATAGTGCTGGACAAGTAGTGGGTACTACGTGCTCCGTGCTGGCGCTCGTTCGGGGCAGGACGAATGGGGCTCCCAGTGTCAAAAAAATTCTTTAATTCGTATGCAAATCAAAGAAAATTCAAATTGTGAGCCGTTTACCCGGCTTGTTTGCACTGACGGTTGCTTCCTCGGACGAGCTGCAGGTTGCACGAGAGCAAACTTTCGATAACCTCCGAGGTGTGCATCATACTGGAATCCAAAAGTACAAAGTTCGATTGCCTGTGCACCACGATGCCATTTCGCGGGAAACTACAGAACAGAATGCAATGGCAGGGTGAAGCAAGGGTATCGTCCAATTTTGGACTCCTTTTTTTTTTTTGCTAGTTAGGGCTACCAATTGGGGGCTCGACTTATACACGGCAGTATATGTCAATCGCAAAGTTCGTCCAATAAAGGTAGCTTGTTCCCGCAACTAAATTTCTTGCCTGGGTCTTATTCTGTGCTGTGACCGGTTAATTTGATTATTTTTTGCAGTTCCAGTGACTTCGAATTAATAATGTTTTATTGTAGTGCGAAAAAGGGTGTTAAAGGTTCTTTCTTTCTTATCATGTTTGGAAAAGAGAGAGAGAGAGAAAATGCTCCAAAACGAAGCATGTGTTATCCTTGATTGTGCCTGTTATGATTGTTAGCAGCATGAATGCCTTGTGCTTCGAGATGGAGAGAGTTGTTTCGGGCCTTTGACAAAAAGTTTGAAATGAGCTGGAGTGGGTGGACAGCCCTGGTGCATGATCAAGGGAATTGACTGCAAGTCAATGTTCTAATTGCAAGGTTTGTTGGTACCACCTGGCCCTCCCCCTCCCCCATCCTATTTTTTCCCCGATTAAGTTTAGCACCATTTATTGAATGTATGAAGAATCAACGCATCAGCATTTTGTTGTTGCATGAAGGATCCTTTCAGATCAGTTGCTGTGTGACTAGAACACGAGCAACACAATCCAAGTGTTGAAGTGCCTGTTTCTGATCAAAATGATGGCAGTTTGATTTTAATGGTGCAAGGGCAGCTTGGCCAAAGAGCGTTAAACAAGTTTGATCTGCATGAGGTGACGTCAAAGACTTTCTTTATTCAAGCATTTCACCCCAGAGAAGCCCATGCAACAGGCCAGGGGAAGACAAGAAAAACCAGTCTGTACCCCGTGACACTGGGGATCGAATCCCACCCTTCCTGCATACAAGGCAGTGCTCGAACCACTAGGGTGCCACTGTGATTGAACAATTAGTCTATGTTTTCTGCCTTGCTGCATTTATTGTCATTCTCTAGTCCAGCGTCATATATGGCTTCATGTTTTTCACTCTCTACATTATCAGTGCTAAGCTGAGAGCAAGTGCACGTGTGCATACTTACTTTGTGCTCTGGCGTGCGCAGGTTGCCATTTGCCTTCATCACTCCGGAAGTGGTGGAAGCCACCTGCCAGTGCCTGCTATCACGTGCTGATGAGGCGGAGCGCGTGAAAAAGCCCTTTGCCGATGTGGAACGCTCGGTGCTGGAGGAGTTCGGTCGGTGCCTAGAAGCCATCATTGACAGTGCTCACCGTACCAAGGGCAAGGCTGCCGAAAATGTGGAGAAGAAGCCAACACCTGCCTCCTTCCCAGCAGAGCGTGCTGCATCGCGCAGGGCTAAGACGGCCCGGCGCGTGCTCAACCTCTAGCCCATCCCTACTCTGCCTTCTCTGCGACCCTGTGGCAGCTGGCCTGAGGAGACATCTGCCCCCCGAACTGAGAGCGTTCAAGTGTTACTGGCCTGATCCCTAACAAACTGCTGTTTGGTACACTTTATCAAGCGAAAGTCTTCAAAACACCAGCTGTAGAATTGCTTTTTTTTTTTCAATTTTCTAATACTGCTTTGGTGAATGCATGCATGTGTGGGGGGAAATTCTCGTCCTTCTTGTCGTGCTGCAATACTGATGTGGTCAGTAAAATTGTGTAATGTCACATGCCTCTAATATTGGTGTAAAATACTACCTGACTTGCTGATTTTGCTTCATGCCTGGTTGCAGTAGTGTTGCATTACTTCTTTATTTAGTTTCTTGGTAGAATGTGAGAAGGGGTTTTTTTTTCTTTCTCAGTTGCCTGTTTTAAGAATTGTGTGCACTTTCTTCTCTGCTATTCCTCATAGAGGTAGAAAAAAAACAGCTGGTGCTGGCTTTATCTTTCTGTGCATGTGGGACAAAAGCCACATGGACAAATGCTAGTGCAAATCATTATGTGGTTACAAATCTGGCCTTAGTTTTTCCTGCGTTTGAAGTGCTCCTGCAGGTAGCAGAAATGTGTGTACAAGTTTGTAATTTCCCCATGTTTGACATTATCCGTGCTATTTGTAAATACAAGCCTCACATCATCAGTTAAGTTATGTACTAGTCAGCATCTTTACACATGTTCACCTGAATTCCTGTTTTATCTTTGTTTTTACTTTTATTGTTTGGAAATTTCAGTAGCTTACTGCAGGGGGCAATGCAGTTGTTTAACCTTAGTTCACCCATGGTGTCTTAAATTTTTACTGTTCACCCAGTATGGTAATATGGATTTGGGAGCCAGTGTAGCTGGCCACTTCCAGGCGTCCATTGGGTTGTTTGCGTGATTGTTACTTGCTCTTTCCCCAGATGTTATTGTCCATATTAAGTGCGACGGTGGTGGTTATGGTCTTTTGTTTGTGGAAAAGAACTGAGGAATTGTACAGATTGTAAATACAAGTACTGAGCTCTTGCCAGTACTTGAAAATGTGCATGCCTGCGTAGATATGCAGTGTAAATACATGCATTATTTCGGCAGTGCCTGAGGCTACCAGCATGATTTGAAGTGTCTGTGATGCATGGGGCTTTTGGGTAAGCTGTTGAAGGTATTCGTGCTGTGCTTACTGCTGCTTGCATGTTTGTCTCCTTGATTCTTGTGTGTAGTGCTCTAAGCATTGTAATGAAGTCGCGTTGCTTTTATGTCTTCTTGGCACCTATTTTAATGTATCCCAAATGATTGGTTTCAGTTAACTGCACAAAGATGAAAAACAAACCAAAACAAGAGACGACAACAGGCTGATGTACTTTGTTAGCGTCATCATTAATCATTAATGCTGGGTGCTTGTAAACAGTAGCGAAATTTGCTTGAATAAAAAATTTAAATGGGGCTTATCTGGTTTCAGTATGTTAAGCATGCAGTTGTTCATGTAATGTTAATTTGTGGATTGTACTGTGCAAACCGTGGATCTGTTTTTTGTGTGCGATTGTAATGGTTAAGGCTTTTAGAGACACCAAAGGCACTTTTAGGGATGCTTTCATTGATGTAATTGGTACATTAATGGTGTATGCTCATGAAACTGGAGTAGACTTCTGAATTAAAAAAGTTTGTAAGTTTACCATTTGCCTAGAAGTGGGTTCTTTGATGTCACAAAGCATATGCTGTTCCTTCCTTTTGTGTACATGCATGAAGTATGTAGGTGGCAACATTTTGCCTCACTTTTTCAGGCATTACCTAAATACTGGTGAGGCCAGTACCCTCAACTGCACAGGAAATTGCTGACCAATCAGCTGGTGCTTATGCAGAGGGGTAATGGTGAATTGGTTGTAATCATTTCTTGGCACAGGAGGCGTACAAGACCCGAAGCTATTCATAACAGTGACTGAGAGTGTGGGGTTTGGCATTCGCAACCCTATCTTGTGGTAACCACAGATTTTATTGGTGAATGAGGTACAGGGGCGATGAAAAGAAATGCAAGCACATCGGAGCATAGGTGCTCTGCTGCTCACATTTCTTTTTCGTCACGCTTTTACTTCGGTGCTAGTAAAAAGGCTAGTGCTAGAGTTATCCATGATACATTCTATAATGACTAACGTCTTTTTAATGCAAAATTGAACAGCAGAGCATGTAGGCGCCTCGTTTGCATTTCTTTTAATCGCAATTGTACATGCGCTGTGAGAGGTGGATATGGTTGATCGTCCTTGTGTGCTTTCTTATTGCAGGAATAGGGTCTCTTAAAATTTTACCTGGAGGGAAGACTTGTGCTATGGACATGCAGCCCCACCGTAGGAGTGCGAGAAGTGTGAACTTAGTGTTTGGTTGAGAATGTGAATTTGACTATAGACTCTTTCTTTATCGAAACCTCCAAAAAGAAAAGGTTTTGGTGACTTCAAAACACGGATAATACTAAAAGCTTAATTGTTAAGAGTAGGTCAAGGAAGTTAAAAAACGTGCAATTAAAAAATTAATATGCAGTGTGTGAATACAGCTCATTTTCCCATCAAATTTAGAAACTTGCTCAAAGATTTTAGACTCTAGATTACCTGAAGTGGTCTGGCAGGTCTTGCTTGCTCTCGGAACATTTCAATAGTGTTCATTTTTCATCTGCACCAAATTGCCTAAATTTCCACTGCCATATTTCTGCTCCCAATTTCATGTTTTCAGCCAAGCAATGTTCACACTCCTTCCATGGGGACTGAGGAACTCTCTTGGACAGCGTGGCATTTTTTTCTTCTAGGTAACTGAGGGCTGCTATGAACTGTTACTGTTTCTTGAGTGTGGTTTCTAACTTATGTGATATCCATATGCTTGTGCACACTAACAGTCTGCACTTTTGGAACACGTCAAAGGAGAAAAAAAAAATTCCTAGAAAGGCAGTCATGGTGGCCTTTTTCACTGATAAAAGGTGCCTAACTCGTGCAACCAGTATTTAAAATTTGCAGTCTTGGGTGCACATAGCTGGCAAGAAATGATTAAAACCTACAGTAAAAATGAGATTTCAAGGCTTTGTGTACAAGATTGCAAGGCCTCATGCTCTCGCTCATCATATGAAGTGACATGCTCCTATAACAATTCTCCTTTTTTCGTTGGGGACTCTCCACTTTTTCTTCCCGAGTGTTATTTTCTGATAGTAAACTGCTTGTGCTTGTACACTCAGTTAAACCCCTAGCTCCATTGTCAGGTGATGCCTATGAATTCATTCATTTATTGTGCCATGTGTACAGTCTTCTTGAGATACAATGGCATCTTCTGATACTATGTACTATATATATATTTTTGTAAAATGACTTTTTTTTTTTATGAGCAATAGGCAGTATTTTTTTCCGTTTCACAGAAGTATCAAGGCACACTTGTCATATTTATTTCTGTGTACAGAGTCCCAAAATAAAAGTTTTTTAGTAGTATGTTCTCATCATTGCTGACTGGCTGACAAAGCAGTTTTTTTTTTCTTCTCTTATAGTTTCAGTCTCCTCTACGCTTGTCACAGTGCAGTTTGGAAAGTGTCGAAACGATTGAAACAGTTGTATGTGGAAGCAAATGCACAATGCTGTACAGGTGGAGCAAGGCCATGTATTGATGACACATGGCGTGAACCAGTCAGGTGAGAATTCTTTCCCTGCTCATTTTATTATTACCTGAGACTCTGCACATCATTCTGAGTGCAGAGTCTTACGTGTACCATAACACATCTACATAATGGAACTAGATCCCTTGGCTCCATTTTCTGATTAAGTGTGCTTGCGTGTGAGCATTATGGAAACAGAATAGCATGTTAAAAGTGCACTAAAGAGTAATTTTAACCCGTCTTTTTACCGTGGGAACTTGATCTACACATTACGAGCATTCTTAGAAACTTCGAATTATTGTCCTGTGCGGCCAATTTCCCTAATTTAAATTGGATGAAACGTCCCGGCTCCCGCCTTTTTTTTTTGAACTCGACACTGAAGGCAGGAGGAGTCAACCAAAGCGTGGAGTGCCTTTAAGCCAGTGCCGTGACGGCTTGCTGTTCTGCCATCGGCAGAGTGACATGTAAATCAAAGCGTCCACTTATATTTTTATTTCCGTCGGCCTAATTTGTGTCTTTGTTGTCTGCAAATGAAACTATTTATTCACAGAAACCTAAAAAATTGGCAGTGGCTTAGCTTGGCTATGCCAGGATATACTTAGTGAAAGCTAAGGCATAGCTTGGTTAGCCTTGGTTAATCATGATTGCAAGTCCAGGTTAGTATGGTTGTCTGGCTAGTTGTCATGTGGTTTGTCATGCGGTTCATCATGTGACCAGTCACGTGGTTGCTCACGTAGTGCGGTGCAACCATGAGAGCACGGCGAAACTAAGAGTTCGCGGCCAATGTAGCTTTTGCTACAAAAACAAAATAAAAGCGAAAGCAAAGCCGCCACAGAACTGGCTGAAAGGTACTCCACGCGTTTGTTGACTCCTCCTACCGTCAACGTTGAGTTAAAAAAAAAAAGCAAGAGCCAGGACGTTTACTCCGATTTAAATTGGGAAAATCGGTCGCACAGGACAATAATTAAAAGTTTTAAAAGAGTGCTCGGAACATGTAGGTAGAATTCCTGCGGTAAAAAGACGAGTCACTATTTGCACTTATTTGCTTGTTTCAAAAACCTGTAAAAGAATTTGTGTTGAACTGGCTGGGCTTTGCATTTGAATTTGAATGTGACTGCAACATTAAATTTTTTGGCTCCTCAGTATGAACATAGCCTTGCATAAATTGCATCATCCACATCAATGAAACCATAGCATAGATAAACATGTTGTTGGAATCTAAACAACTTCAAATATACAACATACTGTTGTACTGCACTGAAGATGGCTAATTAATTTTTTTGGATTTGGGCTTGGTATGTTATTGGGTGCCACGCTTTTCACCGAGCACACTGTGAGACAGTGCAGCATAGGACACAGGATCCACATTCAAGAAGCAGTTTATGCCAATGTTATGTACAGCCATCTGCCACATTCACATCCAGGGTTGAATTTTGACTTGCAATAGTTGACACAATTTTGGCTTTTGAATGATAGCTACAATTGGATACAACTCAAGAAGGCAGCGGCGGATGCCCCTCAAAGGAGGCCCCCTAGCCAATGGCATCAACTGATTCTCATGACATCGTGGTTAATCCCCAAGTGTGAAATCGCTGGTGACTGGCGTGTGCCTCCGTGAAGTGGAATTTACTGCGACATCATGACAATTGGTTGAGGGCCTCCTTTGAGGGGCATTTGCCGGTGCTTTTTTTGCATTCGAATATAGGCATTTTCCGTAATAATGGGCTGTATTACACACCCACAAACAAAAATAAAGAGAACCCTGTCTCACAATTTTAACTGCATTTTTATTCCACAGGTTTATGTTCCATGAGTTTATTCTTGTTTAAGTGGTTCTTGTTTAAGCAGCTTGCACTGCAAAGCAATTTAATCACTGTTATTTGTCACTGCTGTCAGTTGAGATGTAAATGAACTTATAGATGGTAGAGGGAAGTTTCATACTTATGCTGTTGGATTTACGTGCATCAAAGTGATGTATGTGGGACCATGTAGCTGGGACAACAAAAAACCTTGCGTGTTCATAAGCAGTTGTTTCAGTCCGGATTTCGTTACGATGTGTAGGCTTCACTCTGGGCTAATTATCATTTCATGCCACTCTATGCTACAATCCAGTGTTTTGTTTGCAGAGTTGAGACCACGCCTAGTGGGCTTCAACAAAGCACATGCTTCTGGGCCATGGTCTTTCTCTAGTGCCTTAGCAAGCACACATGCAGGCCGCAAGGAAATGGACATCAAAGACAGTGTACAAGCATTGGTGAGAACGGTGTTAAGGTTGAACTGTACTTTGGACAATTGGTCAAGAAGTGTGCATATCGGTACTTGACACACAACTGGCACATGTGCGCACAATGCTCATTCATTGTTACCTGAGCCATTTTCCGAACAACGCTGGTGGATTTTCAGATATGTGTAAAACATCTTATAATTTGTGCAGCTTGTTTGTGAAACATACAAGCGTAATACATTGAAAACTAAACATTTTGACAGATTTACCTGTCTGGTTGGGTTTGAAGACTTATAATAAACTGCACATCTCCAACCAAAATTTTAACTTTAACCCAACGTTTCGAAGCCCACTCGGCTCCTTCATCAGGGGTGACTGAGGGCAGTAGCTAGCGTCTTTTAAGTTAGGAGGGGAGGGGGGCGGGGGGTGAAAAGAACGCGACACAGCTGTCGTTCTTTTCACCCCCCCCCCCCCCCCCCCCCTCCTCCTCCATACTTGAATGACGCTAGCTACTGCCCTCAGTCACCCCTGATGAAGGAGCCGAGTCGGCTTCGAAACGTTGGGTTAAAGTTAACATTTTTGGTTGGAGATGTGCAGTTTATTATAAGTGTAATACAGCATTAAAACTCTCTACTTACTAAAGCTAACTCAGCTGTATTGTCTCAAATACTTACATTGGTGATCAATTCGTCAAAGCATTTAGCACACAAGTATGCATTTTGAAAGCTAACACTTGGATATTATGGGCGTTCTGAAATCTAGGAAGTGGACATTTGCATGCATCACTGCTTTTTTTTTTTTCATGCGAGAGTGGTGCTGGAGAAAGAATGAGTTAAAAAAATATGGACTGAAGGGGACTGCTATTGGAAAGGCATCAAGTATCTCCTTGGAGCATGCTGCCACTAATAGTTTTGCTGCGAGGGAAATTTCTTCTGCATGTATTTTGCGATATACCTGGACATCAAAGTAATGGGGCAGGCCGGGTGAAAACATCTGGGCACAGTACTGAGGCTAGTGTCGAAACATTAGCATTTATAGTGGAGACAAGAAGGAGGGCGCAAGTGGGTGTGCCTTAATTCTTTGCAGTAGTTATTTTTATTTGTGTACATTCGACGTGTGCAACCATCACATTTGAGGGGCAACACCAGTGGGCGTTAACAAAAAGATTGCTTATTCAGCGCTCCTGATGTCTGGCACATTGCTTGTGTGTTGTAAATAAAATGAGAGTTCATGTAAAGCTTTAGCGTGCCTGTCTGAATAACGAAAACTCGATTATGCAACCAACATGCAAAGGTCAGAGTTCTGGCACATTCATGTTTTTATGTTAACAGAGGCAGATTGGGCATATCACCTGTAGTGCATGACTGACTGGCAATGTAATGCATGCTGTCTGCTCACGTCTGGTTCTAATGTGCTTTTGGGTCATGGTTGCAAAATCAGCTGTACTGGTGCTCGGGAACCTTGGGTGAAGTTGGAAATTGTGGAATGCTTGTCTATGCTTGTGAACTTGCTTTGATTACTGAATTTATTATTTGCTGCCATTTGTACCCAGTTCCCAGATAATTGATACGATCAGAAACCATACCATGCTCCACAGCATTCTGAGGTTGTTACAGTCATGGCCAGAAGTCCTTGCTGTGTAACTTTTACAGCTGGTTCCAAAACATCCAGTGTGTTTGGTTGTTTAACTCGGTTTCCTTAAAAGTGCTGGGTAACAGATACTTTTGGTCACCTAATGAACACTAGTGTGGTTGACTGTGTATAAATGAAAAGCTTTGATATGCTCATAATTTACTGCTTATATGACTGCAGCTTTTACATCACTTAGATGTGCTTGGGCACAACAACCTGCAGGCAAAAAAGGTTGGTGATAAAATTTTACTGTAGCACTTAGAGTGTACAGAATTACCAATAAAAAAAGTGTCATGTATGTTATTGCTTGCATGACATGTTATGCTTTTTTCAGTGATTGTGTGCATAGTATAGTACCAACCTTGCACATCACACTTTTATTTTTTTAGGCACAGTTGTGCCATTTTCATCATTTGAAATAAACTTGAAATTACAGCACATAAAGCTGTGGTTAGAGCTAGCAGTCAGCTCAATATGAGATTTGTTATGACTGATTATGCAACCATGTCTGCTTAACAGTACCTCTTGCTGGGCTAGTTGGTGTAACATTGTGTAACAAAAGTAAAAACAGCGCTAATTTTTACACAAACCACACAGAAAGATCAGACTAATTTTTACACAAACCACACAGAAAGACCAGACAGGGCGGGCATTGTCCTGTCTGGTCTTTCTGTGTGGTTTGTGTAAAAATTAGTCTGATCTTTCTCTGTGGTTTGCATAAAAATTAGCGCTGTTTTTACTTTCCTTACACAACCATGTCTGCCTTTGCCAAATGTGTAGCAGTTGTCACCATGTGAACATGCAGCTGCACTTAACTCAGTGTAATGAGCATCTTGATAGTTGTACTCTTTGTTATCACAATACTTTGATAACAAAAACTACAACTATCAAGATGCTCATTACACTGAGTTAAGTGCAGCTGCATGTTCACATGGTTGTGAGAACTGCACATGAACGTCAATCTCTGCCACAGCTAATTTACAGATTGACGTTCATGCTGCCAATACTATTTTTCTGTTTGGAATCCATCACTTACACACATCAAACACACTGGCAAAGTTTATGCAAGTTCAAAATAGTTAATTCATGATCATATGCGAGTCAAAAACCGCCACTGAAATAACACTTTCAAATTCAGCATTTCTGCTGCATTGGTGGTTATCATGAGAGCACTGCAGCGCTTCTCGAGGCTACAAAGTTAAGAGGACATAATTGAAGAAGGGGATTTCAAGGGGGTTTTGCATGCGATTGGTGTTCATGTTGTCATAAGCAGCTTCACCTTTGCAGCAAGACCTTGATCACTTTGACTGAACCCTTTCATCTGACTGTGTGCCTCGTGCTTAGATGTGAAAGCATATAGTGAATTAAATTTAGGAGCCCATGCTGTAATATCAAAGAAACGCTGCAAGACATCTGTTTTCAGATCATATTATACAACAGCTTTGTGGCAGAGTCATTTGCAGCAGGAAGGAAACACACGAGAGCTCAGTGGTCACAGACGAGTAGGCTACTGCTTCTTTCAAGCAGCTATGCTGTTACATTATTATTTTTTGCCGACTATTTTTATACGTTTTGTTGTACACAACAAATCACGTAATGCAGGGAAAGCGACCGTAAACAACCACATCAACACCTCTAAAATGGTTAATCGTTCTTTTTCGTTGCTTGGTAAGGGCGTAAAAGCTGCCTGCTACAACAATATTATCATGCATTGACAACTGCTCGAAGTGTTGCAGCGGCGCCACTATGGCTCAGCAGTGCCCCTCTCGCTGTTCACTTACTTGTATGCTTGCTTGTGTCCGCTTCCTGCCGGGCGCAGCACAATGACTTTATATGCCACGAAAATGATTTCGAGTTGTCTGTGAAGTGCGTCATAACGGAACAGTTCTTTAAAATCTACTCAGAATAAGTGGGCAACGCATTACTGACACCCGTCTTGAGGCGTCGCCTTTGTTCCGGCCCAACACATCTGTTGCCGCAGGTGTTGCGAGCGACTTGCCTTCAGCTTACGGCCGAGACAAAACGCGATGAGAGGTCAAATGGTGTTGAATTCCGTTGCGAAGCGTGCCGGTGGAGCACATTACAGATCACCGCAGTTAACCGCTGAGAACGCCCCGCGCCGCTTTGCTTCGCACCCGACCGGCGTGGTTTGTCTTCAATGAACTTTTGACAAAGCCATTCATTTAATATATCATCTATCACGTGGTGATTCAATCTTGGGCGGGAACCTGAACCGCTAGCGTGCTTTCGAAGGTACTCTTCACGTAGCCCAGCTTGGCCCATCGTCCGATGGATCTGCCTTCCTGTTTTCAAATGGCGGCGAGCTGCACGCCGAATTACGCAGTTCGAATTCGCTGCCGCTCAACTGCGTCACTTTAGAACACACGACCAAGTGACTGCTACTACTACAGTAACTCGTTCGCTGATGCACTGCACGCGTTTCTTGTTCGCGGGTTCATTTGTAAAAGCAGGCTACGAAGTGTGCGTCGTCGAACGCCGTTCACGGTGTCGTCTAGGCAATCAAGATCAGGCGCTGTTCACGGATTCTGAGAGTAGCTATTAGGCCATAAGGATACCGTGCCTAATACTAGAAGCATACCTATGTCCCTAGGCACAAAAATTGCGCAGATCATGCTGCAGCGCTGCCGAAAGTTTTCTCGAGAAATAAAACTTGGTAGCCTACGCCGGCACCCTTGCTCGTGGTGTACACGTGATGCCGTGGTTTATTTCGTTTTACGCTTGATGTAAAAGCGAAGCGAAACACATAAAGCGTCTTCACAACACCACTTTCTAACTTTTATACTATTTTTTATAGATCTGTCAGTGCCTGGGTTACAACAGCACATTGTAGTGAACATGAATCACCAAGGTCTGGCAACTAATAAACATAGCGTTTCGAGAGCTGTACTGCATCTCGTTTTTATCAGACGCTCTCAAAATTTCATGACTCGTTTATGGAATAATTTTCACAAATTTTTACAAGCGAATTTCAAACTTACTTTTGATGCCGCACAAAAAAAAAGTAAAAAACATTGATGGGACGCTGAGGGACTCAGCCAATGAGGGGTCTCGTTGGTGTCACATGACCTGCTGCTATAAAAGAGAAGGCGCCGCACGACGTTCCTTCTTTACCGTGAGAGTGTCGTCGTGAGCGTTCGTGTTGCTAAGTAGCTTAAAATGGCGGACGGCGATCAGCAAGGGAACTACGGTGAGGGAGATTTTTCGGCTGACGGACAGTACGGCGAGTATAACGACGGCCAGTTCACTGATGGTCAGTACCAGCAAGAAGGCGAGGGCAATGGGCAGACTAATGAAGCCGCCCAAAATGGCTCCGACGGGAAGACGAACGAGGACGAGAGGTAAATATCACACTGTGGCTTCGCGTATTTTGTGAGTTAAATTGCTTGTTGAGTTATTCTTGACGTTACATCATGTTCTGTGAAATATGCGTTTGCTGTAACACGTTTGAGTACTTTTGTCTTAGCGCTTGTCATACATGGCGTCGGTCGCCCCCCTTTGTTCCCTCTGAGCGGTAGCGCCATTTTGTTTCAATCCTCGGTAATCCTTCAGCCCACGTTGCCATCGGTGCCCAAAAGCCTGTGCTGACGACGGTTCTCGGTGCTACGAATATGGTCTGAGCGATATTTAACTAGTTTTGTGTGTGCGGCCCATCTTTTGTCTTGAGTAATGTCGCCGGTATCGATCGGCGTTCCCGCCCAGCGCACCAAGTGTACTCTTGTGATGCTTTGATGCATGCGCGCGCCTTTGCTGCAGCCTTGTTACTGTTGATCTCTCATGTATGCTCATGAATTAACACTTAGTGTTAAATTTAATGGATTCTTTGCAGATAATCGGTGCTGCTATCTGGAGGTGTCCCCGAGTAGTGTTAAACGTAACGCTCCTTTCGGCCGGAGCGCGGGGGCCCGTGTCTACGGTGTAGGGCTCGCGCTGTGTCGCCCATGTCGATGGATGTTAACGCTGCTTTCATTTCCGACAGGTGTGCCCAACTCATCATACCAGGAACATGATGCGCAGCGCTGGCACAATGGTACATTTGCTGAGTTTCTCCAAACTAAGCAATGTAATTTGTGCTACAACTTCGATGACTTCAAGCGCCTCTAGTTGTGCGCCGAGTGCTTTTTCTCTCCCCTTCTCTCCCACATGGAGGATTTGCCGAAGTAGCTCGTCCTTACCTCTAAGCAAGATAAAGAAGAGTAAAGCCTCAGTTGCAGCGACCCAATTACTAACTGGAATGCCATTCTCTCTTAAGCGTTTCAACTTGCAGTTGCTGCCGTTTGTAAGCTTCGTTTGTTGCTGTAAAGTCTGCACCCTAAGAGAAGTGTATGTTTGGCTTGTGTGTGGTCCGCAGTGTAATGTAAAGGTAACGTAAGTAAACCCGTTTTTAGTGTTGTAATCTAACGTGTGCTTAGGTGCTGGCATCATGTTGAAGTCTAGAAATGATCTTTTTTCCAGGAAACTCTTTGTTGGCGGAATCAGCTGGGATACTGATAACAGTAAGTGTTTCACCGCTAATTATTTGTGCCGTAGTGCTTTCTGGCTGCAATTTCTTTGGCTTGAACCTTGCAGAGGATCTCCGGGAGTACTTCTCGAAGTTCGGCGTCGTTGTAGATGTCAACATCAAGACAGACCCCACGACTGGAAAATCTCGAGGCTTTGGCTTTGTCACTTTCAATGCGAAGGACGCGATTGAAGCCGTAAGTGCTCGAATTACCAGGCAAGGTTTGTGCTGGCTTGGAACACTGGTGTCAGCCGACTGTTGAACCTGCAGGTGCTCAAGGCGACACCACACACGGTAAAGGGCAAGCAGATCGACCCGAAGCCTGCGAAGGCGCGCCCCGGGATCAAGAAGATTTTTGTTGGTGGATTGGAGTCGGACATGCCAGAAGCAGACATCAAGGCCTACTTCGAAAAGTTCGGCCCTGTGAGTAAAACTTCACAGCACACAGCACTGCCTATTGGGTGTGGAATGACAGGGGGACATAAAACTGCCCACCCCCCCCCATGCTAAACATGTTGTTGTGTACTCTCAGCTGTGCTGGCTGGTAGCAAGTTCGCAGAAGACTTGCTCCATGCTTGCCACTTGGAACTTCTGTGTTCGTTTCATTGGCACCGATTCAGACCAGACCTCAGTTTGAATGGTGCCTAGCCTTGTTGCACAAAGGGAGTGTTGTCATTCGTGTTTCCCGTCTCCCACAGGTGGAGAATGTGGAGCTGCCATTTGACAAGGCAAAGAACCAGAGGCGGCAGTTTGCCTTCGTGACGTTTGAGCGGGAGGACTCCGTGGATCTCGTCTGCCGGGAGCCAAAGCAAAAAATTGGCAACAAGGAATGTGATATCAAGAAGGCGACTCCTAAGCCAGATGCCAGAGGCATGCGTGGTGGATGGGGTGGCAGCTTCGGAGCTGGTGGCCGAGGAGGACGTGGAGGCAGAGGCGGCCGTGGACGAGGAGGCGGTAAGTTGAGTTTTTGTTGATCAGCATAGTTTGCAGGCTTAGACTTCAGAGTTCGTACGAACAACCTTAATGTTGGTCTCCTTTATTAAAGGTTTCTTTAGCATACCGGAGACGTATACTGGCTTGCCGGACCCCTCCTGCGCATGCGCAGTGGCATTGTTGGGTTATGGGGGAGCCACTGCGCGTGCGCAGCTGCCGTCCGGTGACCCGGGACCCGGTATACGTCTCCAGTAGTAGATCTCCGGTATGCTAAAGCGTTAACTTGTCTTCTGCAGGTTACCAGAATCAAGGCTGGGGCAACCAAGGCTACGGCGGTGGCGGTTATGGCGGCGGCGGCTATGGCCAGGGTTATGGTGGCGGCTATGGCCAGGGCTACGGTGGTGGCTATGGTAACTACGACTATGGCAGTGGCTATGGCGGAGGCTACGACTACTCCGGGTGGAACTATGGCGGCGGCCAGGGGGGTTACGGAAGCGGATACGGTAGGTAGCTGGGGGTTTGCCGGATGAGATTGTACATTTGCTATTGTTGCCGCCATGTTGCTTGTTTTTTTTTTCTCGTGTAGTGGAATAAATGTAGCATCCCTTATTTCTTGCCGCAGCTGGCGCTTGTGCCTTTTTTTTTTGGTGGTGGTAGCAGTGCACAAGCAACTTGTGGTGTAGTCAGTGTTCTTTGCTCCCTAATGTTAACTACTGTTGGGGCCAGTGTTAATGCGCATCGGCAGTTGACAGTGGGGTTATGTTGTTAGCCCAGTAGCTACGCAGATATGTTTCCGATCTGATGGCCCCATTAATCTTACTTTCTGTTGTTTGCAGGCCAACAACAGAGTAACTACAACAAGACGCGCCGCGGTGGGGGCGGTGGCGCTGGTGGTGGAGGATACCACCCCTACAGTCGTTAAAGGGGGAGCATGTAAAAGTGATGACCGGACTCCCAATTGTGCTGCTTCCTCTCATATCCCCCTCTCACATCATGCAAGCAACAAGGACAGATTTTAAAGAGCGGCACTGCTAGCATCATTCCTGTCATGTTCAGTGTTCTGCCTGCCCCCACCCTTCATCGAGGAAAACAACAAAAGCCACTGATCTGTACATAGGACGCATTTCTTTTCACTGTTCCAGTAAAGCTGCTGATTTAGTCATCCAAACATGGAGTTGTGCAGTTCTTCAAGGGCCTGTTGGCGCTGCTTCATTCGTTCCTGTAAAAGGACGGAAGAGAGCAGTACATGTTAGCAAAGAGTAGAGCAAGGCTGCTGGTGCATTGCCTCTGTTCGATGTGCCTTGATACGAGCTCCCACACTTGGCATTTTTGTGCCTTGCGTCCCCACATTGCTGACTAGACCACAATTGTTGTGTGTTCTACTGCCATGCTGTGTGTTTACCACTGGTCTCCCTTTCCCATCGCGTGTGGGCTTCGTTGCTTCAAGGCACGTCGGATACCAGCGGTCCTTAAAAACTGCATGCATCTCCTGCAGCTGTTTGCAGGATTGTGGAGGTCTTACGGAGTGCGAACACTGGGTTTAGGGTTTGCTTGGTTGGCCCTGGAATGGAAATTCAGCAATCAGACATTGCATGGCTCTGCCATAAGTCCACACCCTGCACTGCCAAGGTTGGTGCAACAAACGATGCATACTGGCAGTTACTTGCAGTGAAGCAAATCTTTGCTTGCAACCAACATACTTGCGAAGTCTTGCTGTTGTGTGCAGCTGTGCAATATTCTCTTGTCTGTATAAGTAGCTTGGAAAATATTGTAGTTAGCTTGTAGCTGTAAGCATGGAGCTTCCAGTGGCCATTTCTTTAGCTGCCTGTAACTGTCGTTCAGGGTAATGTCCTGAATAGACTGGCTATGAGGGATGCTGTAGTGAAGGTGTCTGGAAATTTAGATCACTTGGGGTGGTAGTGCACTCTCATTGCACAGTACACGGGACTAGAATTTTGCTTCCATTGAAATGTGCAGTGCAAGTGACAGTTGTGAGGGGGGGGGTTAACTTGGCAATTGATTCATCCATTCTGGCTTGATGGAGGAACCTTGTGGCAACTGCCTTATCTTTGCTGCTGCCATTCAATTGTTTCATCATTGATTGGCTCAGACATGGTGTTTATGAGCACATTTTGTACTGTACAGGGAGTGGCTTTTGCAGGAGTGGCAGTACATGCTCTGTTGTCAATAATGCCAGTAATCTCTCCTCCATTTGTAGGAAAACCACAATTTCTGATGGAGCTCATGCATGAGGCTTTACAAAGGAGTGAAGTGCTTGGGCGCAGACGAGCAAGAATAACAAAAAGCTGCCACTGAAAGTTCCCTAAGAAGTGCCTGTAAAAAGTATGGAGCAAAATGAATCCATAAATGGCTCCCATTTGTGTGCATGTTTGCGTGAGCAAAGAGGAAGTTGCAGTGTGTGCTGAAATTGGCTTCCCCAGGTGTTGAAGCAATTGAACCTGATGCTACTTATTTCTGAAGGTGGTGGCCAGAACCTGTGGAGACTGCCTGGATCTTGCACTGGATGTACTCCCCACAAATCCTTTAGAGTACGTACAGATGACCCCAAAAGAAACACTAGTTGGCATCGATTGTGTGGCTTTAGTGGCCACAGCCCTATTAGAGGGAAGATTGATTTAATCGCATCCCACTGTAGAGGTTTGGCTTGTTACAACCTGCTGCAAAAGCTCTTATGTCGTATGACTGCACATGCACACCCACAAAAAAGTGTTCTTCCATAGGTAATACCCATGCCGCACAAACAATGGCATTAGCCTTGCTGCCATTCACAACTTGCATGCTTCACCACAACTTGTTCACCAGAGAAATGTGTACTCTTCCTACTGATGCAACAAATGCTTGGTTTCAGCTAGCTGGTTCGAATTGTACACAATGCAAAGGGCGACGCTACAAATGGGACTGGCCCTGTCTTGTGAATCTTGCACAACATATAGGACAGGGCCAGTCCTGTCGAGTCATTATTGTCTTTTTGTGCTATGTTTATGATTCGCCCTACTGAGTTTGCCACAACTCATTTGCCTTGTGCAAAAAAAAATTTCAACTTCATTAGAAACAACCTCCTTTCATATGGCAAATGTCTAAAAACTTTTATGAGGCACCTCTATTACATTTTTGTTGGAAATGTTATTTCTACTGGCACTTTCGACTGATACTTTTGGGCTGGCACATGAGAGTTTATGCCTAATTTTTTCTTTTCAACTGACTACAGTTGCATCCTTCCAAGATAGTTTAATATTATATTTAGGCAATGTGATGAGATTTGTGCTTGTGATCACTGTTCGCAATTTGTAAAATTTGACAGTTTTGCTGACGTACTGGCAGAGAAGTCTCCAGGACATCGCATGGCAATTTTGTCATACAATTCCAAAAATGTGTCAAAGATTGCCTGAATGAATGCACAGCACACATTAGAGAAGCCAAGTTGAATTTTCATGCCCAAGAGTGCGGTCGGGAACTACTAGTCTAGCAAAAGCTACGTGCTTTCGGTGCAGTTTGTGTTTTGTAGCACCAACTCCAAAAGTAATGGCATCAACAAACTTCAGGCATTGAGCATTAGCTGTCGCCTGTGTGCATGTAGTACAGATAACGAATGCAGTCACTGCTATGGTGGCTAGGCATTGTAATGCAGTCATCTGCTATCTCTCTCCCACCATGAATTTCCAGATAGCGTGTTCAGACTTCCTTATTTTAAAATATAGAGCAATGTTTTGCTTATATCAATGCATTACTGCAATTTTTAGCGCGCTGAGAAAAAGTCTTGAGCTTCCCAAAGTTGGAACAGTGCCTGTGTTTATTTTGCTCCTAGAATAGGTAAGCGGAAAGGGCCCAATGCACAGTGGTGGCTAAACTTCATGTGGGTTTCTTAATGTTGCAACACTGACCGCAGCGGTGGCCAAGTGGTTGAGCATCCGCCTCGCATGCGGGAGGTGCGGGGTTCGATCTCCAGTGCCGCCGGGTGGGTACCCACGGGTGATCCAATGGCTGCAAGCTTTCCCCCTGGTCTGGTGCTCGGCTTATTTAGGGTGAAATGCTTGGGAAATGGGTGTTTGACCCCACCTTGAGAAGTCGAAAATACCTGGTGCCAGGCGCTCTTTGGCCATAGATGCCCTTGTGCCATAAAAAATCCATAATCATAATGTCGCAACGCTGTATAAGGGCTATGAGAGATTCCACAGTGTAGTGCTCTGAATTAGCATCTACCACCTGGAATTCTTCAACACGCGCAGACATTGTACACCACACATGCTTGTGGCATATGGTGACTGCCAGTGCAAGTACACCTAAACAAGCAGTGAACTCCTAGTCAGTAATAGTGTGGGCCCTTTGTGAAATTAAGCCTGCTTCCCTGTACAGCACACATTCCTTTACAATTGCTCAGCTTTAGGGCAGTAATTAAAGGCCCGTGCTAGAATTTTTTGCCTACAATCGCTGGAAAATTTTCCCAAGTACCATGACCTGGTTCTATAGCGACATGTTTTTATGTGCTGGATTTTAAAAAATTCCTGTGTGCAAAATACTGGCCTAATTGAGAGCAAACACTGCTCACAAGGTAGAATATTATTGCCTAAGTTGTTTGAGATCTAAATAAACATCGGTACTTGCCTGCATTTGGCGGAATTAGCGAGAAACGTAGAAAATGATCAACTTGAGCATTGACGAAAATTCGACAGTACAGAGGCATTGGAAGACTGCTCAGACAAGTATTTGCAAAGGCACTGAAAAGTCTGACAATGTGCTCGCAACATTAAGCAGCAGTCGTGAAGCTTCTAAGGCTGGTGGCATATTAAACGGTTGCAGTACTTTGAGAACTAATTTAGTGAGTTCTACCTCAAATGAACGTGTGTGGTACTTGCACATTTTTGCCTCATGCAAGATGATATAGTCCTCAACACCCTGCTTGGGTTGGGAATGCTATGCAGCACTGATCGGCTACTACATGCAGAGCAGGTGTGTACAATGAGCGCATGTACACCTGAATAGGGCTTAGAAGCCACTAACACTGCACAGTTATTTTCCCAAAGCCTGGGACGCCTCGTTACAAGCAGTATTGAGGCACCCTACCAAAGCCCGAGTACTGGTGCCACTCTGAAGGTGTCTTTTGCCATGGATGGAAGCTAATTTTAAGTTTTTCGAGGTGTCCATCTTTAATATAGAACCACAAAGAAGTTTAGTATAGCTGTCTGGCTATATTAATCTCTGTATTAAGGGCAGCAAGCACATAGGCTTTCAGAGAGAAGGTTCCACACTTCCCCATAGCTTAGTTGCTTTTTATCGGATTGCTTCCTTGCATTACAGGTTCTGTATGCACTGAACACTCCAGACACAGCAAGCTGCCCATTTACCCCCTACGCTATGCCTTCAGCACTTGGCCACTGATGCCAGCACCTGCATCTCATGTAGTGGCTATTTCTGAGCATTCCCAGTAGCTGGAGATAAGTGCTATGTGGCTTTGCTAGGACAGCTAATGCCCCAAGAGTATGCAAAACAAGGAACTTGCTAGGTAGCCTGTGCTGTGTGGTTCAGCATCTGTGGTTGTTTAGCTCCTTCCTTGCCAAGGCAGCCACTGGCTAGGAATTGCTGGTCATCGCGACTGCCAAGAGGATTTCAAAACTCTCGCCACTTTCGTGGCAACGTTGCACTTTTTGGTGGCTCTACATATAGGCATCACTCCTGAACACAGTTCTCTGTTGCCAAGTGCTGGATTTTGGGATGGTGCAATGGACAGATACTGTCCAGAACAGTGGCTTTGTGGGGATGCATATTCGTGTGTTTGCTATAAATCTAAAAATATGGGCCTGAATTTTTCATCCTACTACATAAGTAAGCTGTTAGTAAGGGGTATAGATTGTCAGTTTTCTAGCTCAAAAAATTTGAATCTGACAAAACAATGCATGACAATAAACTGCTGTTGGCGGGTAGGTATACATTACAATTTTTTTTCCATTTGCTTCAAGTACTAGTACAGATGCATTACTGTAGGATAAAACTTAAAAAAAAAATGGCAGTTGCTGACACGGTCTGCGGCATTCATGTATTACTCTGCGGCCAATCAAAACAGTAAACATCAGCTTTTTAATGTTTGACTAGCCAGGTACCGGAATTCTAGAACTTATAATTTTTTTTCTCATGATTAGCTTCTTGCTTATATAAAGGGAATTTTTTTTACAACGAACTACTTTTTTGTTACGGAGGAATTCTGTGTGCCGGTCTTCAATGTGAATGGAGCTTCACTGCAGACTTGTGTCCGATTATAGCGATGTCAGATATATTAAATCAATAGCATGCCAGAAACAAATTGGGTATGGTTTGCTGCTACTAGCTTTATGCAAAGCAATTTTTTTCAAGGCAAAACTGGTGTTCACTGCCTTTAATAGGAATGGCGCAATGTAGTGAAGCAAAATGCCATGGGATTTTGTTTTTCAACTGTTCATGGACGTGATGTACTGAATATGAATCAACAGAGGCAGTTATATGTAACAGAATTTCTCAGGACAAAACTTGTACAGAAAAACCAAGGGCTGTGGAAGAAGGCTGCCATGGCAGTGATGTTCACTGACTTGCTCATTTACACATTACTGAGCCACCACCACTGCATCTTTACTGGAGAGTGGAAAACTTGGTTTGTAAACTTGCTATTATGTTGGGCTCGGCATCAAGCACAAGATGGATGCTTCCCCATGGGTTACGATACTTATCTCTCGCGTTGCTTGAAGGGATGATGGTGTGGGATATATTTTGCATAAGTGTTCTTCAGCTAAACTTTCGTTTATTTGTTAGAGCCACTGAAATGCTTTTGGTTCATGGGGGTTTAACGCCCCAAAGTGACTCGGGCTATTAGGGATGCCGTAGTGAAGGTCTGCGGAAATTTCTACCACCTGGGGTTCTTTATTGTGCACTGACATTTAAGAGAGAATTTTGAAAAGTAGAGAGGCAGACTCTAGCAATGGAGCAGACTACTAGAGAGTTTTTTTAAGAAAACTAAGAAATCTGGACAACTTAAAAAAAGTGTAATGTGTACACAATGCAGATTAAACAAATGGGAATGCTGAGAGCACTGCATATGTGGTATGTGCACAGTCTTAATCCTTCGTCCAGTCAGTTGTGTCGCAGATGTTTGAGAGCACTGCATATGTGGTATGTGCACAGTCTTAATCCTTCGTCCAGTCAGTTGTGTCGCAGATGTTTGTGTTAACAGGAAGTGACCTGCTAAGCACTGATCTGTGTATGCATGTTGTCCCAGTGGACCAGGAGCTGAGAGGGAATTTAAAGGCAATCCATATGTGTGGTGAAGCTTTCACAAGATGAGCAACTTATTTTTGTATCGGATATTCGAGGAGATGGTGGGTGATATTATCTGTCTGACACCTGGTTGCACAGGTTGCAGCAAGTTTTTTTTTTCTGAAGTAGACAGTTCATATGCATTTTTAGTTATATTTATTATGTAATTGCATGATGTGGTGACCTAGCAGTTTTGATCTAAACTATAAAAACCATTGTTGCCACAAAAACTAGGCAATTTTCTTGTACTTATAAAATTCCATGGACGCTAGGTTGAAGTAGGATGTTCACTTCAAGTATGTAAAAACATGTTAAATCCAATGCAAAAATGTAACTAATAACTAGTTCACTGGACCTCGTGGTACATTGGTATGGTTTTTTAACTCTACTGTTACTGTATGTGGAAAAAATGAAAAGTTTTGGAACAAAAAAAAAGATGGTAAGTTGCTGCTTATTGTGAGGGTGTGCTAGTCTCAACACTGATTTCTTTGATTACTCCATACTAATTTATTCATACATAGCAGGTTTTTTTCACACAATGTGGCAAGCTAAGTGAACAACACTTATCATAGCTGTCACCTTGGTGGTGCATGCCTCTGTGTATAGCCATGAAAGTTGAATGTAGGAAGTGCAGCTTCTGAAAAATTGACTGCACGATGCAGGACTTGTGCACTGACATTAAAATGTATGGTCCCCGCTAGAGTCACTAAATAAAGACTTGGAGTACCGTCACTGCAGCACGGTGGTAAGCAGGGGCGGCCATTTTGTTGTTTATCATTGTTGCCAGATTGCCGCTTCGGTGACCTCGCCGCTAAATTTGGCCCGGCCATTTTGTAAACAATGCTGTTAGCCACCCTGCGCTGCGGCGGGGATCGTAGCCGTACGGCATGGAAAGCGGAAAGCGCATGAAGCGTTTTCCATCATTCTGCGAGTTGAAAAAGCCAACAACGCAGCAAAATGGCATCCTCGTATGCTCTTGTGCAGCTGAAATGCTGCGAGGCGCGGAATCCCTGGTCACTGAGTCGGTCACCGGCAGCACTCGCAGCGTCGCAGGACTAGGACTACCACAGTTGCCCGACTAAAAACAACGGCAGCCTCCATGAACCGTCGCAGTGTAAACAAATATCACGTGATGCAAACTGACCAATGATCGTGGCGGCGGCACAGAACAATAGGAGAAAAGAGTGCCGGTACTCTAAGTCTTTATTTAGTGACTCTAGTCCCCGCCAGTGGACGCACGACTGAGTGGAAAGTGACTATTGCACTTCTGCCAGTTTTTATAATGTAAATGAAGACGTGGAAGGAGCTCTAGCTTCAGGAATGGAGCTGGCCACCAGTTGTTTTTTTTTGAAAGAAATCTTTGCTATTTTCAGGCTTGCATTAAAAAAAATTAAAAAACTGGCAAGCTGCATTTCAGCTTCATGAAAGGACACTGGCCACTTTAAATTCACCAAAGCCAATTTGCTGGGTTTTGCAGTTCCCAAAAATCATGTCAGATTTTCTGCAAGAGAACGCTTGCTCTATTTTTATTTTTTCTGCTCCTTATGATTGGTTCAAGGACTGCTATACCTGTCATTACCCGGATAGAATAGGTGACACAGAAGGTCATAAGGTAAAGTCAATATACTGGCCCATGTCACAATTCAGTGACCACCATGGCGCTTAGTCTACGATTGTGTGCATGCCTGAGAAAATGATTTGTAGATGTCTTTCATAGCAAAATGAGTTAATTGGCTACCTTTAGACCTGCACAGACTACTTATTAGGAATAAAAAAATTAGCTTTTTTTAAATTTTCAAAGAAATGGTGAGTGGTGTCTTTAGGAGAAACACTAGTTCAATATGTGCCCTTTTTAACAGTTCGATTTTTACTGTCTGGTCTGTTAAGTGTGCATGACAGGGAAAGGTTGGTGCTAGGCCTGTGCAAATTAGTGCTGTGGGCTTTTCAGAAATCTGAATTTGTCTAACACAGCAGTTGCATAAGTTTGGCTTCATGTACAAGCTGAAGGCTTCATTTCTTTCTGTTGATTTTTGGCTTATATGTGCATCCACTCGGAGCTAGTCATGCTAGCACATGATCATATGTCATCCCTCTTAGTAATAAATGCCCGCATGGCAGGTGCTGTTTAATAGCAGAACTGATTTTCAATAAATGCATGAGTGGTGGGTAGGAGTGTGGGGGGGAAACAGGTTTTTGGCACTTATGAAATAGTGATATAACACAAGGCAACTTTCTTACACCTGTACACATTGCTTTTCCACAAGGCTTTAATGACACAGTTGATTGCCACAGAAGTGCAGTTGTCACAACTGCAAAAAGCAATTTATACCTGCTGCTGCACATTTTCATGTTGGCTGTAAACAGTATGTGTTCAACACCGCCATTTGGTCCACACTATACTGAATCTTGAGTTCTGCAATCCGCAAATTTATTGCCAAGCAAGCACATTTGTTTATTGCACCAGCCGTTATCATACCCACATTGCCAGGCAAGTCGTTTTTGCGTTGCAATAAATTCTGCATTACACGTGCTGGACCCATGCTCGCACATCACTATCAAGGGGCAGAAACAACCTACCCGAACGCACCAGATCTGCTAACTTGACTGAGCTCAGCTGCTGTGTTTGGAGGCAACTCTAATAGCTGATCAGCCCCTGCACAGGCAGAACACTCTGCTAACTTGACTGAGCTCAGCTGCTGTGTTTGGAGGCAACTCTAATAGCTGATCAGCCCCTGCACAGGCAGAACACAACTCTCCATGATAACATCTGCGATTCTCTGAGGTGTTATTTGCTGTTTTCAAGGCACCTGGGTAGTGTTAATGCTGTCCACCTCAGGTGAGCAGACATTAGTCAGGCTGTGTTCTGGCCTGGGCTGTTTTCTTTTAACAGTGGTGAAAAGGTGTCCGATTACTGCACATAGAATGCAGCTTTATTTTTTGGTAAGGTCTGGACTTATGCATACCACTGTGAACCAATTAGTGCCCACACACAACTTTGGTGCTAACTTAAAACTCGTTTTACAAATTTTCCTGAGCCTGATCATTAGTATATGATGAATTATACTGAATATCACAATGAGACAGCACAGTAATTCTTTGCAAGGCTAGCTTCAAGCCACTGGGGCTGCAGGTAGCCGAGCAGCTCAAAGCAATGAAGCTGTCTTGCCTTTTCAGCCTTCAGTGCCTCGTAGTTTGGGTCGTCCGTAGGCAGCTCATGACGACACATTGGACAGGTGTTCACCTGCATATGGTAAAATGCAGTGCAGGAAAAGTGCAAGCACTTAATGTAAAAATGGTTCACAATGCAATTTCACAGATGCTTATTCAAACTTCTCCCCTCAATGTTGTAATAGATAACCATTAAAAGTGGATAAGAAATATCTCTGTTCAGGCAATAACTGATGGAAGCTACCAAAATGAAATGTTTTATCAGTCAAAGTGGTCATTTACACTGAGGTGACTTCTTAAGACAAAGTGATTTTGTTCTATAAGCAGTATTAATGCTATAAAGGGACCATGAGATGTTATTTACTGAGGTAAGGAAAAGCACATGAGCAAGCGATATTCCATCAGTTGTAAATGCACTATAAGAATATTTAAGCTCCTAGCTTAGCACTGAAGTTATCAGCGATTAAAAATGGTACTCCTCTCCCCCCCCCAGCCCATACACTCTGACCCGCCAGTAAAAAAAGAAGGAAACTGGTCAGGACTGCACCCTGCTGTGCCCCATCCTACCCATATCACTTGGGCACACTCCATGAGAAGGCTTACCCCGATTGCCCACTTTGTGTCGGCGGAGTAGGGGTGGCTAAGAAAGCGTGGTGAGGTGTAGCCCTAGTTGCCCCAAGGAGCAATTTTTATAAATTGTAAATAATAGGGTACAAGCAAGAGCTTTCAAATTTAACTCACTCACAAAGACCACCCTTACAGATCTGTTGCTTTAGAATATGACCACTGAAATCATTTCAGGGTCTCTTTAAGATGCTTTGTACACAATCCACCTTTTTCACATGATGCGACACCCTCTGGGAAGTGGCAAAAATTCGTCTGCTACTGGTAGCAAACAAACGAGAAAAAAAAGATGCACGCGTGATTTGGTTCTACGAAAAGCCCGCTGCGCCTGCAAAGTGGCAAGTGTGTGTGCTTGACAGCTGCCGCCATCTGGTGCATGCGTCTGTCATTAACATGAACTGCGCATGCGCAATGGAGCTGGCGGTTTCATTTTCAACCAGTGGAGCTGGAGGAGAAGAGAAATTGCAGCATACGCAGCATGGCCTTGTGAAAAAGGTGGATTGTGTGCATTCCAAACTCACAGCTTTTTCTCAGTGTGTGCTCTACCTAGAACCGATTTCTTTGTTTCAGGTGAATTTAGCGTCGTTAATATTACATGTAGGATGCTTTTTTATGCCTACAAGCGATTGCAGCAAATAATATTTCTCAAAACAGTGAGCATGGTACCACGTCCCCCGCCATTTTCTTGCAAACACATTTTGCCACCAGTACTATTGTCATTAGTGTTTTCGGAATTTCTAGCATCATATGCGTATTTAAAAAAAATTGTTTTACAACCCCTGTCGTGTTACTTTCAGAGATCGTAGTGATATAAAGGGTCACTACGGACAACACCAATTATTCTCAGTAAAAGTTGATTCTCAGCCTCTTTATGCCTATGCTGAAGTTTATCCAGAAAACACATTTATCGGTGAGAAAGCTGGAGAAAAAAAATTGCGCCAGTCAGTTCAAACTCATGATGTCCTCCCCGAAAAGTGCAGGTAGCCACAGTTTTGAACTGAATGGCAGTGTAGCGTAGCTTCTGTGATCCACGCCCAGAAATCAACGTCAATTCATGCAGTCTACTTGCAAAATTGGCTGGTGATGGCAACACCTGTACTTTGTCTCTTGTTCTTGTCCAGCTTATAAAGGCACAGTTTTTGGCGAGTGTGGTCTTTGTGTTGTCAGAATGTGTGGCAATCTGTGTATGCAGGCCAACTTCAATTTGTCCTCAGTGTCCCTTTCAATATTACAGTTTCGAACTATTTTGATAGCAAGAAATTTGAACATGCTTGCAAAAATTAACCATTGGTGTATTATTTAGGTGGAAGAATATTTGTTTTGAATCGAAATTATAAATGACACCTGAAAGGGATAAATCAATGTTTACGTTTCCTTCATCTCTACATCTACATCTGAAAGCTACACCTGAAGCGCTGTACAAACCGTGTTTCAGGTATAGGTTTTGCAGTCTTGCACATGTCAGGAGCCAGTGTAAACATATCAGTTATGTAGTACTTAGGTTGACACTTATTGCAAGCCTCTTCAAAAGCAGCCAAAGCAAAGTTGAGAATTTTTAAAACACAGGTGTATATGAAGCTAAATATTTCATGCAGCCCCAGATACAATTTACAAGGAATGAAGTTGGACTATGACATTTTGAATGAGTTCCGTTCATTAAAGCACACTAAACAGCTAAGAGGCTGCATTAAAGAGCATTTCGGATGGTGTTGAACACGTGCAGAACACATCAGCAGTGAACTAACAGAGGTTTCTGCTTCAGTGAACCTTCACAAAGAGCACCAAGCTTGCACCAACATATATTACTTTGCTCCTTTCAATGGCTACTAAATGGACAACTTTCCAGCATCACTGGCTTGCACTGCTTTGTGAACTGAGCTCTTACCACACCTGGTGCTTTGCCACTCATATTAAGTGCCCCACTCAAAAGTACTGAGTGTGACAGTACTGTAAGACTGGCCTTCGGCTTTAGAATCTTCAGAGGCTGGGAAGAAGACGACGAGAAGCGTCAAACGCTCCGAAGCTCGAGCGCCGAACGCTCGGTCCCTCGTGCATGCTCTGGACTGAACGCTGTCTCTGGTCTGTGCCTGGACTGTACCGCTGGTTGTTCGCGATGCTGTGCTTTTGAAGACATTTCTTATTACAAGTGGTGGAGGTGCCAACGATGCCCTCGCCCTCGAGCTTCACCCGCGCATTGCCTACCGCCTCTGCAATGCCCGAGACGTCACCCAAACCGCTTCCGTCGGCTGTCTTCTGTTCCGGCGCCGCGCGGCAGCGTGACCCGACCATCTTCAGTGGCACAGATGACACGGATGTGGAGGATTGGTTGGCCTCCTATGAACGCGTAAGCACATACAATAAGTGGGACGATAGTGTCAAGCTCACCAACGTTATCTTTTATTTGAGTGACATGGCCAATCTCTGGTTTCGAAACCACGAGGCTGACATCTCAAGCTGGGCAGCTCTCAAAACCAGTCTGACAGAAGTCTTTGGCCGTCCAGCAGTGCGAAAGCTTCACGCCGAGCAACGCTTGCGAAGTCGGGCCCAGCAAACCGGTGAAAACTTCACCAGTTATATAGAAGATGTCGACCTCTGCAAGCGTGTCAACCCTTCTACGAGAGAGGCCGACAAAATCAGACACATTATGAAAGGCACTGAGGATGATGCCTTCCAGGTGCTTGTCGCCAGAAATTCCCAGACCGTCTCTGGTGTCATCGGCTACTGCCAAAGCTTCGATGAGCTGCGCAAACAGCGCCTTTCTACCCGGCGTGCAGGCTTTCAGGAGGCCGCACTTTGCAGCTTGGCTCTCCCAGGGGATGGTACTATGGACCAAACGTCTCTCCTCCAGCGCATCCAGCAGTTTGTACGTGAGGAAGTCGCACGACAGCTATCTTTGTTTACCTGCCTGCCTGCGCCGTTGCTCACTCCCAACCTACAGCGTGTTATCGAGGAGCAGGTCGCTGAAGTCCTGCCGCCTCCTCCCCAGCCACCTCTGATCCATTATGCGATACAGCACGAACAGAGACGAGGACGAAGAAAGACGACACCACAGCCTTCGTCCTTGTTTCTGTTCGCGCTGTATCGCATAATGAATTACCAACTAGCCCAATCTTCCACTCTTGCCTCCTCTGACGTACGCCGATGCCGTGGTGCGGTCACGCCCCTCACCTGCTGCCCCTGTCTACAGGCCACCTACCCGGCAGTTAGAACCCCAGCGACCTGCAACCCCACCTTACCGTCCGGTTGCCCGCCCCGATCACAGCCGCAGCCACTCAACCCCTGGCGCACACAAGACAACCGCCCTATTTGCTACGCCTGTGGCGTCGCTGGTCACGTGGCTCGTTTGTGTTGCAGTCGTGACCACCATCCCTACGATTATAGGCGTGAGCCGACGTACAACCTTCCGCCGTCGTCCTCGCCTGCGTCACACTTGCCGCCTCCGGATTCTTCTTCTCCTGTTTACCACCTCCGCTCCCGCCGCTCGCCGTCTCCTGGCCGCCGTTCCCGTTCTCCAATGCTCCGCCGCCAACCCGCCGTCCACGTGGAAAATTAACGCCCATAGTTTCGGAGGCAATAACTGCGTCACCAGCGACTCACTCAAGACCTGTTTCTGCGCCTGCCAATATTATTACCGTTTCCGTTGAGGGCGTGGAAGCACTTGTTGACACTGGCGCAGCCATTTCTGTTCTGTCACACCTTCTGTCGCAGACTCAAAAAAGCGACGTCGCCCCTTCCTGCCGTTTCTCTCCGCACCGCCAGCGCTCTGGACATTCGACCGTTAGCCGCCTGCACCGCCCGCCTGCTCATCGGGAACGTTACCTACACAATCGAGTTCATCGTCCTCGCCCACTCCTCTCACGACGTTATCCTTGGCTGGGACTTCCTCTCCTCACATCACGCCGTTATTGACTGCGCCCGTGCTCAGCTTGACTTGTCGCCCTACAGTGACGCCCCCTTGGACGTAACCGGTGCTGCTGCCGCTACTGTGGTCGTCTCAGAGGACACAGACGTTCCGCCTTTCTCTTCAGTGCTGGTGCCTTTCTTGTGCTGCTCTCTCAGATGCAACTGTCACCTATACCCCCTCTTTACGATGTGTTGACCAGAAGTCTGTTTTGCTGCCTCATGCCGTGCTGCTGACAATTGTTTGTGGCTCCAGCGCTATTTATGTGGCCAACCTGTTCTCCTGCCCTACCACTTTACTCCGTGGCCAATCGCTTGGTAACGTCGCCTTTCTCGATCCCGCCTCAGCATACCCCCTCGTCGATAGCACGGCCGGCCTTCATGTCAGCGCCATTACGCCTGTTCCCATCACGAATCAGTCGTCTGTAGATATTTTTCACCATTCTGTCGACGCCGCCCTGACGTCTACCCAACGAGACCAGCTTGTCGCCGTTCTGCAGCGTTTTCAAGCTTCGTTTGACTACCAGCAACCTTCCTTGGGCCGCACCACCACCGTTACCCACTGTATTGACACTGGAACCCATGCCCCTTTGCGCCAACGTCTGTACCACGTGTCAGCCGCTGAGCGCCGCCTCATTGACGAGCAGGTGACCGACATGCTCAAGCGCCACGTGATACAGCCGTCGCACAGCTCGTGGGCATCGCCAGTGTTCCTGGTCAAGAAAAAAGACGATTCCATCCGCCCTCCCCACATCCCCTTTCCCCATCCCCGCTCCAAGCTGTGCCCCCGCGATATGGGTGGCAGAAATCGAGCACATTCCCCCCACATAGCCACAAGAAGTTCTGCGTGGACTACCGTTGTCTGAACAAGATTACACGCAAGGACGTTTACCCTCTCCCCGTATAGACGATGCCCTCGACTGCCTGCAGGGCGCTGAGTTCTTTTGTTCATTGGACTTGCGTTCGGTTACTGGCAGGTGCCGATGGCGGAGGTCGATCACCCAGAAAGTGCATTCGTCACACCCGACGGGCTCTATGAATTTAATGTCATGCCCTTCAGCCTCTGCAATGCACCCGCCACATTCGAGCGCATGGTGAACAACATACTCCGAGGGCTCAAATGGCACACATGCCTTTGTTATCTAGACGACGTTGTAATCTTTTCCCCGGACTTTTCGTCTCACCTCCAGCGCCTTGAGACTGTTCTTCGCTACCTGGCCGACGCTGGCCTCCAACTTAATTTGAAAAAGTGCCGCTTCGGAGCTCGGCAGCTCACTATTCTCAGACATGTCGTGTCGAAGGATGGCGTTCTCCCGGACCCGGCCAAGTTGCGAGCTGTGGCTGAATTTCCGAAGCCCACTTCTGTAAAAGACCTCCGCGCTTCGGCGGCCTCTGGTCCTACTTCCGCCGCTTTGTCTGCAATTTTGCCACTATTATCGACCCCCTGACCAAGCTCCTTTCAAGCCACCTTTCGCCCTGGTCGCCAGCCTGTGATGAAGCATTTACGACACTCCGTCGCCTCCTGACCACTCCACCAATTCTGCGTCACTTCGATCCTCGTTCTCCGACGGAACTCCACACCGATGCCAGCGGCGTCGGCCTCTGTGCAGTACTCGCTCAGCGCAAGCAAGGCTATGACTAATACGTTGTGGCTTACGCTAGCTGGACACTCACAAAAGCCGAAGCAAACTATTCTGTCACCAAGAAGGAGTGTTTAGCCAAGTAAAGATTTTTTACTACTTTCTTGCTCTCCTTCGCTTTCTTCTCTCTCTTCTTCGTAGATTTCGTTTCCCTGCTTCGCCAAATAAACCTCTCGAATTGGCCGGATTAACTGAGAAAACTGATTTAATTATACACTTGATGACAACAATAAAAAAAGTACAGTGCAGTTAAAATGATGACAGTAGCATAGATACAGAATAACTGAGCTGGGCCGCCCTTGGACTTAGGACAGTCCGTCGTCCTAAGCGAGCATGCGGGAGGAAGTCCGTCTCCTACCGAGCTCCGGTATCAACTGCCGCCCCGCTCAGAGCTCGCGGCCGTCACAGGGTTTCTTCCCAAAAGCAATCATTCTTTCGGCACTCCCACATTCCCAACGTCACTTTCCCCCAGATTTCTGAGAATGAATGTATCGCAGACGGGGCTGGGACGCCGACGCGTCTGGTCCTCCATCCGCTATGTCAGGAAACCCATTCCCGCCGAGAAGCGTAAATTTACGACCAGTGGCTCCGAGGTTCAGCAAAGAAAAGCGCGAACCCAGCCACCTAACACGCGGGGTGTGGTTCGCCGAAGGCGTTCGGAGACCCGTGCCCTAAATGATGCGCGAAGCGCCGTCTATGGAGACACATGGTGCCTCCCATGTCAGTGTGAGAACAAGACCCGGCACACTCATGCTCTCTCTACGCAAAGTCGGAGTTGACCCGCGTTAACAAACACATCGAAAGCAGGGTGAACGCGCGGACTGTGTCGCCTAAGGGGCCCGGCCTCCGCTCGGACCAACAAACAAAAGACAAACCGAAGTTCCCCCGCGGAGGCGCGCGGCCTCTCGGCCACGCGGCTCGGGGGTGTAACTGTGCAGAACGCGACTGCGAACCGCAAACCAAAGACAAACAAACGTTTTCCCCGAAGACGCCTGGCGTCTTGGCGACGCGGCCTCGGGGGTGCAAACGAAAAAAAAAACATACAAGCAAAAGGGACGCGAACAAGCTGAAGCGCATGACGACCTTACACGCCCCTTCTAAGATCGTTGCAACAGCCTCTCTGGTTGTTGCACACGACACGTAATATAATTAAAGGTCGTCGTTAGCACTACCCTAAAGCCCAGAATGCAAGTGTTACATAGAAACAATATGGTGTCGCGTTACATAGTACACAAAACCAGTCGCCACATGCGAGGCGTACAAAATGACACCATGCAGACACATCTCACGAAAACAGCCCCTGAGGTGGTCCCTATGCTTGCCCTCGGAAACCACAGGTGGCGACAGCTATTTCGGGTGTTCAGCTCGAGACTCCGTCCCCGCGTGAACGAGGCAAGCGTGACAGTGCGTCAGCATTCGCGTGAGCGGTTCCTTTCCTGTGAGTCACCGTCACGTTGTATCGCTGCAGGGCCAACGCCCATCGAGCTAGCTTTGCGCCGGCTGGCTGGCTGGAGGTGAGATAGGCAAGGGGGTTGTGGTCGGACACGACATGCACACGTGCTCCGTATACCCACGTGTCAAACCGACGGAGCACCCAGATGACCGCAAAGGCCTCCCGCTCGATGGTTGCCCATCTCATCTGCGTTTCGTTGAACCGGTGGCTCGCAAACGATATGGGCAGCTCCCTGCCCGAGTCACTCATTTGCGCCAAGCAGGCTCCCGCTGCAAACGCAGACGCATCCGCGCTTCTCAGGGTCGGGAGTCGAGAGCACCGTCGCCGTGCAAAGTGCCGCCTTTAGTTTACTGAAAGCCTCGTCTGCGTCTTGATTCCAGGGAATACAATTCGGCACTTTCTTTCCCGTAAGCGCGGTGAGGGGCCTAGCGATTTCCGCCTAGCTTTCGACGTAGTCTCTGTAGTAACCGCAGAGCCCTAGTGCACTCCTCAGGTCCCGTTTTGTGCGAGGTATCGCCAACTCACTGATGGCTGCAACCTTTTCGGGGTCAGGTCCATGCTGTCCCGATCCCACGACGTGTCCCAGGTATCTGATGTGCGGAGCCGCGACCTGGCATTTTTGCAGATTCGCTTTGAATGACGCCTTGCGCAGAGCGCTGAGCACCGTTCGAAGGTTATCAAGGTGTTCCTCCCATGTTCTCGAGAAAACTGCTATATCGTCCAAGTACGCACAAGCATACTCTTGGTGTACTCTCAGCAGATCGTTCATGGCTCTTTGAAATGTCGCGGCGGCGTTTTTCAATCCAAACGGCATGACGCGCCATGCAAACTGTCCGATATGGGTAACAAAGGCCGTTTTCTTCGGCTAGTGGGATCTGCCAATACCCTCGTTTGAGGTCTATTAGGGTAATGAATTCCGCACCACCTACGCGAAAGATTAGTTCCTGTTGACGTGCCATAGGGAAAGCGTCGTCTACAGTTGCCGCGTTTAAGGCCCTGTAGTCGACACAAAGCCTGAGTGAGCCATCCTTCTTAGTGACGCACACGACGGGGTGGGCGAACGCACTCGATGCTGGGTATATTAGCCCTAAATCTAGGAGCTCATCTACCTGTCTAGCTACCTCCTTTTTAAGGAGCTCTGGCACGCGATATGCATAGCACTTTTTCGGGCTGTAGCCCTCCCTGAGTTCTATCTTATGTTCTCCGATGCGCGCCCTTCCTGGCAGCCCCTGAAACACATCCTCGTATGAATCAAACAGCTCGCGTATCTGCCGATCTCTGGCTGCAGTCAAATGCTGCGTCGCGCTGGCGGGCAGACCGCCACTGAGCTGCTCTACAGGCCGCGGAGCACACTCAACTTCTCCGAACTCAGTATCCTCACCAAAAATAACGCTAGTGTGGCCTACTCTTGCATGATAGGGGCGAATATGGTTGGCATGCACAACCCTCCTTTTGCCGCCTTCTACTATTATTTCGTAGGAATTTTGGCGGGGTTTCGAACTGACCTTATAGGGGCCGCACCATCTCGCGTCGAGCTTTCCATGGCTGTCCGTGCGAAACAAAATCGCCTCATCGCCGATGTTGAAAGTTTTTGCTCGCGCACGGCGGTTGTAGTGCGTGGCGTATGCTCCCTCCTTCTCGGTGGCGGTCAGACCCGCCACTTCAGCCGCCGATTGCAACTGCCCCCGCAGTTTCTCCAAGTATCGGGCTGCCGGTTCTCTCAGCGTGTTGGGAATATCTACCTCTCCTGCCCATGTTTTCTTTAGTATAGACAGGGGTCCGGTTGGGCGTCTACCGTATAGCATTTGGAATGGAGAAACTCCCGTCATGTCATGCGGCACCTCCCGGTATGCCCAGAGCAGGAAAGGTATGCATTTGTCCCAGTTGCGCCTGTCATTGTCGATTACATGACACAGCATGTTTTTAAAAACGCGGTTCCACCTTTCTATAGAACCGTTGCTCTCGGGGTGCTCCGCCGTAGAGAACCGCGGCGAGCTGCCGATTTTCTCACAGAACAATTGCGTCATCTGCGCCGCAAAATTAGTGCCCTGGTCACTGCATATCGTCTCTGGTAGGCCAGTGCGTGAGAAAATCTCGAGGAGAGCGTCACACGTTTTACGTGCTGTAAGCGCCGTTAGGCACACGACCTCTGGCCATCGTGTGTGCAGGTCAGTGACGCAAAGTGCGTATTTGTGCCCCCTTGCTGATGGAGGGCTCACCGGTCCGACCACATCGACGTTCACTACCTGAAAGGGGTAACTAGGCCGCGTGAGTGGTGTGATAGGGACTCGGTCTGTTGTTAGGCGGTCGGACCTCATTTGGCACCCATGACAGGTCCGACAATGCTCGTTGATATCCGCATTGACTCCTGCCGGTAGAAGCTCATCTTAATTCTGTTTGCCGTTTTCCTCTTCCCGAGGTGCCCTCCCCACGGGGACTCATGCGCCAGAATCATTACTTCCCTTCTCCTTTCCCTCGGCAGCACTAGCTGCTCGTAGAGTACGCCGGCAATTTTGTCTTTGTGATAGAGCAGCCCGTCCCGCACGAACATCCCGTGACTGCCCGCTTTGCCCTGTCGCCAGGCATCGGCCAGGCTCTCGTCCGACCGCTGCGCATCGCGGAATACCTCATTCTCTTGCGCTCTTGTTTCCTCGGGACACATCTCGCTCGCGGCCACGATACCTCCTCCGTTGTCTGGTCTGCCTCGGCGTTTGCCGGTGACTGAGGTTCCTCCTCCCCCCAGCTATCTGCGGCCCGTGCGTCGGCCACCTCCATTCTCTGGCCGGGGATCTCGTAAGAGTTGCTGCGCGCCTGCAGTTCTAGCATGTGCCAAGCCTCGGCGGAGAGCAAGCAGTCAGCTTCTTTGGACGCCAGCTCCTTCGTCACGGCGCACAGCAGTGACGCGCTCTCTCTAACATGCCGATCCCGGCCTGCGGCTATGCTGAGTGGCACCCGAGCTATAGTCTCGCTACCACTCTAGCACCAAATGCGGCAACAAGCGTGACGTTTCCTACTTCCTCCATCAGGTTACTGGGTATAGCGCCCTCTTTAATCACCGTTATTTCTGCGCCGGTGTCAATTAGCGCCCTGAGAACCACCTCGCCGCATCTCAAGTCGACGTACTCCAGAGAGGCCTGTCCTTCCGTATATTCATGGGCTCCGCACTGGACTGAATGTCCACGGTAGCCCTCTGCCCGGGTGTATCTATGCCTACGTCTCCGTAGCTGTCAGCGGCGCTATCTTTGCCTTCAGCTACCCTGTTTACGCTTTTCTTCTGCGTGTTCGCATTTCCCTGGTTTTTAGGGCACGACCGGGCAAAATGTGGGCCATTTCAAATAAAGCATGCCGACGGCCTCGAAGCATGCGGCTTTTCCCGCGAAGCTGGGACCGACTTTTGAAAAGGTGCTGGTTGGTGGGCCGCAAAGGGGCTTTTGGCCGACAATATTTGCTTCTTTCCCGAGCCTTTACCCTCACAGTCCTCGAACGCCTCCACTAGTTTCGCTATTTCGTGAGGCTTCACCCAGCTGTCTCCTTCCTCTCGCTTGACATATTTGTATGCCTCGGTGCTCAACGCCTGCTTCATCTGGTCTGCCACGTTCAGGGAAACTAGGTCCTCGAGCGTCTTAATTCCCCGCGCCGACATGTAAAAAGCATGGTAGCTCTCAATGCACGACGCGAAGTGTTGCCAGGTCTCGTTTTGCCCTGGCAGGGCACTACGGAACTGCCTGTGGACAGTCGGAGCTCGGACAGAATGGTCTGTTTGATCCGATCGTAGCTGTCGAGCTCTTCGGTAGAGAGTTTTGAGAAAAGGTGCGGGATTCTTGCGCTTACTAGAGGCAAAAGTAAATGGCTCAACCTCGTCCGGCACCTTATAGGAGCGAAAAATGCCCTCGACTCCCTCAAGCCATACCGGCACTTCTGGATCCGTCGGAATGGGAGTCAGCAAGCTCTTTAGACGTTTAGCGAAATACGCTAATGTTTCTTCGCGCGTCTGCCGCCCACCCGCCTGCGAGCCCTGTGGTGAACCGGTTTGCAGCTCCAACTGCCGGGTTCTTTCTCGCTCGATAAGCAGCGTGGTTTTCCCCAACTCCATCTCCAGCCGCCGCATGGCCGCATTTGAATCTGCGGCATCACCTGCCACCGTCGCACTTTCTGTTCCCGGCACTTGATCCATACTCGAATCTGCTGTGACTCTGTCTCGTCTGTACTCATTTTTGCCACAACTGCACCGCTACGCCGTATCATGCAAAATGCCCGTGACTCGCCTTGACGCCTTAATTCCGTGTCAGTGGATTCCGAGGCCCAGCAGAAGAACCACTCACCTTACTACAGGAGTGAGTAGCATGCCCTGTCGTCCCCGACACCCGCGTCTGATGCGCTTGCGTCTCGCTCTCAGGTCGATTTTAGGCACAGTCCCCGTCCTTTGCCGTCCGTAGCTCTCGTTGCTTTCCGTTGTTGCCGCTTGATGTGAGGCTCGGCAACCGTGAAAGTACACCGCTAGTCCGTCAGCGGCTAATGTGCCTTTTGTGGTATGGTGGCACCGCTGCTCGATCCGTTGAGTTGGAACTCTGCGGCTGCTGTAACGCTAGTCCGTCAGCGCTGATGTGTCGATCCGTTGACACACAAAGAGCCGGTTGTTCCGCCCGTCGACCGCTGCTCTAGGAGTCGACCGGCTGCTGCGAAGTCGGTCGCTAGGCACTGGTCTGCCTTTCCGTTCACGCGTTCAGCACCGCTGGCTCGGTCCGTTGGCCGCAATGATGGACAACTTTTGCTGCTGTCCTCTTCCGGCGGAGACGTTTCTCAGGCACGGTCCATCGACCCGGTCGTCTTCGTTCTCGAAAGGTTTGAAAGTCGCCGAAGTCTGACAGAAAACGGCGATCCTGTCGGCTACGCCAGTAAAGATTTTTTACTACTTCTTTCTTGCTCTCCGCTTTCTTCTCTCTCTTCTTCGTAGATCCCGTTTCCCTGCTTCGCCAAATAAACCTCTCGAATTGGCCGGATTAACTGAGAAAACTGATTTAATTATACACTTGATGACAACAATAAAAAAGTACAGTGCAGTTAAAATGATGACAGTAGCATAGATACAGAATAACTGAGCTGGGCCGCCCTTGGACTTAGGACAGTCCGTCGTCCTAAGCGAGCATGCGGGAGGAAGTCCGTCTCCTACCGAGCTCCGGCATCAACTGCCGCCCCGCTCAGAGCTCGCGGCCGTCACAGGGTTTCTACCCAAAAGCAATCATTCTTTCGGCACTCCCACATTCCCAACGTCACTTTCCCCCAGATTTCTGAGAATGGATGTATCGCAGACGGGGCTGGGACGCCGACGCGTCTGGTCCTCCGTCCGCCATGTCAGGAAACCCATTCCCGCAGAGAAGCGTAAATTTACGACCAGTGGCTCCGAGGTTCAGCAAAGAAAAGCGCGAACCCAGCCACCTAACACGCGGGGTGCGGTTCGCCGAAGGCGTTCGGAGACCCGTGCCCTAAATGATGCGCGAAGCGCCGTCTATGGAGACACATGGTGCCTCCCATGTCAGTGTGAGAACAAGACCCGGCACACTCATGCTCTCTCTACGCAAAGTCGGAGTTGACCCGCGTTCACAAACACATAGAAAGCCGGGTGATGAACGCGCGGACCGTGTCGCCTAAGGGGCCCGGCCTCCGCTCGGACCAACAAACAAAAGACAAACCGAAGTTCCCCCGCGGAGGCGCGCGGCCTCTCGGCCACGCGGCTCGGGGGTGCAACTGTACAGAACGCGACTGCGAACCGCAAACCAAAGACAAACAAACGTTTTCCCCGAAGACGCCTGGCGTCTTGGCGACGCGACCTCGGGGTGCAAATGAAAAAAAAAACATACAAGCAAAAGAGACGCGAACAAGCTGAAGCGCATGACGACCTTACAGCCACCCTTTGGGCGATCGTCAAATTTCGCCCCTACCTGTAAGGGCGCCCTTTTGACGTGACTAATCACCATGCCCTCTGCTGGCTGTCCTCTGAAAGATCCCTCTGGTCGACTGGCGCGCTGGGCTCTGCGACTCCAAGAGTACGACATTCGCGTTATCTATCATTCCGGCCGCAAACATGCCGATGCTGATGCCCTCTCACGTTCCCCTGTACCATCTGAGGCAGTGCCTTGTATATCCACCCTGCCTTCTTTGAAGTTTGAGTCTGCTGATATGGCTTCCGAGCAACGCAAAGACCCGTGGATCACTTGCCTCTTAGATCTCCTATGTGGCCAATCGTCTCGACCTCCTTCCCGTGCTCTCCGTCATCAGTCCCACCATTTCGCCATCCGAGACGAGCTTCTTTACAGCCGCAACTGTCTCCTGGATGGTCGCAAGTGGCTTCTCGTCATTCCGACACATCTGCGCTCGTTCATTTGCTCTTCCTACCACGATGATCCCCAGTGTGCCCATGCCGGATTCTTGAAGACTTTCACCCGTCTACGACAGCGGTACTACTGGCGTGGGATGGCCCGTTATGCCCGCCAGTTCATTCAGTCCTGCACCGCATGCCAGCGACGAAAACATCCACCTCGCCGACCGGCCGCTCCTATGCAGCTGCTGTCTTGCCCAGCGCAGCCCTTCGAGCGTGTTGGCATTGACCTCTACGGCCCTCTTCCCAGCACATCAACCGGGAACCGCTGGATCATCGTTGCCATCGACCACCTTACACGTTACGCTGAAACATCGCCTTTGCCATCCGCTACAGCCCACGACATTGTATCCTTCATTCTTCATCGCATCATTCTTTGCCATGGTGCGCCCAAACAGCTACTCAGTGATAGAGGTCCGGCCTTCCTCTCTGAAGTTGTAAAGTTCTCCTTCAGGAATGCAACGTCGTTCACCGCACCAGCTCCGCCTGCCATCCCCAGACAAATGACATGGTTGAGCATTTTAACCGCACCCTCGGCGACATGCTGGCCATGTATGTTGCTTCCGACCATTGTAACTGGGACCGCGTTCTCCCTTTTGTCACATGCGCTTATAACTCCGCTGCTCAAGCCACCACCGGATTCTCTCCGTACTTTCTCCTGTACGGCCGTGAGCCTTCTTGCACAATGGACACCATTCTACCTTACCTCCCTGATGCTTCCGAATTTACAACTCTTTCTCAAGCCGCAACTTATGCCGAAGAATGCCGACAGCTTGCCCGGTCCTTCACTTCTCACGCCCAGCAGCAGCAGAAAAGCACCCGTGATCCCCCTGCATTTCCTCCCGCTTACCTTCCTGACTCCTTGGTCTGGCTCTGGGTACCCTCCTCAGGTCTTGGCCATTCCTCCAAACTTGTTAGCAAGTACCAGGGACCGTACCGTATTCTTCAGCAGACATCCCCATCAATTACCTCATCGAACCCCTTACGCCATCCCCTGATCATCGTCGCCGAGGCCGCGAAATTGTCCACACGACCCGCCTCAAACCATACTACGACCCCGCCGTCGTCACATCGCCCTAGGCCGCCAGGATGGAGCCCTTTCGCCCGGGGGGAATTGCAAGACTGGCTTTCGGCTTTAGAATCTTCAGAGGCTGGCGCTCAACAAAGAAGACGACGAGAAGTGCTGAATGCTCCGAAGCTCGAGCGCCGAACGCTCGGTCCCTCATGCGTGCTCTGGACTGAACGCTGTCTCTGGTCTGTGCCTGGACTGTACCGCTGGTTGTTCGCGACGCTGTGCTTTTGAAGATGTTTCTTATAACAGTACATTCACACAGATAGGTCAACCACTCAAATGACACAGCATGCAAAGTCATAACCAACATATGATAGCTTGTAATATCTGAAGTGTTAGTATCTTCAGCCCAGTAGAAGAACTTGTTTACCTATCTGCACCCACACCAAGCTTATTTCACCTTGTCAGTTCAGTGAAAGTGACCCAGAAACGTGGTAGCAAACGTAAAGAAACGGGAAAGCTGGATCCAACAGTTCTTTTGCTTCACCAAGAGTGAAACATCGTGCAGAAGGAATGAGTGTGTGTTGACTATCCATGTGCCTAACATGTGCACTTTCTCGACTCCTATGACCTACTCTTTCTACCCACTAGCTGTGGCTGAGACAGTAATGGCAGGGTAACACCAGGGTAACAGGGTAACATTTAAGGTAACACCATGTGCACTGCTGTAAATCTAGCCCATGCTAGCCATGCAAACTCTATGCTTAGCTCGTGTTGAAAGCATGGACTGTGACATTTACAGGGTATGCTTGGCCTCAGGGCCCTTGGCTTGTGGCTAGGAAATGTATTCTACAGCAGAGGGGAATTTTCAACCAATGCATTTCACTGTTGCAGCCTTGAAAAGATGCAAATAAGAAAAAGAGAGTGAAAGACAATGCTCAGGAAGAGTTTTCACTGGAAGGAACTTTTAAATGGCAGCTAGAGATGTGTTCCAAGGTTCACATATTTCAAAGAAACCTTTACTACAGCTCCTCTTGCATATTTTGATCTTTGTACCTAACATTGCAGCCATGTGGAGTTTCATTTCTGCACAAGTTTATTTTAAAGCTGCTCATTTGGAGCAATTCCTATGGACAACCTTCAACTTGCTATGCCACAAATGTTACCCACCTTGGTACCTGCTTTTGTGCTTGCACAATGAAAAAGTGTCGGGCTTGTTTATGGTCATTTTGGCCAGTTTATGAATGGGTTCATTGAATTCAGTGGCTAGTTCAGTCATTTAACACACAGTGCACACACAGAAGTTTTGCAAATGTTTGTGATGTCACCATTGTATCATGCAGAGCATTGCCTTATGCCTGCAGCCCAGTTTTGATGGCCTTTTAAAGAGAAAGATTCACTGGGCTAGCTGCAGCGCGTTTCATGTACGCCGGAGTTTTGACCTTCAGGCAAGCCACAGGTGTTCCCTCGCACGCCATCACTGCCGCCAGGTGCGGTTCAGGTGTCCACTGGTATATGTGAGACAGTTAACTGCGCCATTTCCTTCAGAAACGTGACACTGAAGCTATAGACCGTCGGTGTTCGCTGTGTTCATTGCTATTGGCATTACAACGTTCCTCCGATGATTTTGAGGAAAGGAAGGCACATAACTGGCTCCCTGAGACAGTGAACGCCTGAATCGCGTTTTGAGGTGCAGTACAGTCTTCGCCAAAAGTAATCAGGCTCAACGGTTGGCTTCTCAGTCGTATATTGAGCTATTACGCCAGCCCCCAAGCTCTAAATCTATGTATGGCAGGGAAAACCCTTGTCCTCACCTTCCGAGAACTTTTGATCTTTAGGGAAGCCCTAAGGGCTCTACTATTTGAATGATAAGCAACCCATGCAGCCTGGTTACTTTTTGCAAAGGCTGTACATGGCGGTGGTGAGAGAGAAATGTGGGCTGCATGCATTAGCGTTGACAACGTTGTGGCAGACATGCGGCACAGCAGCAACAGGCCGCAGTGTTCACTGGGTGACCAGCCTCTCGCGATCAACCATTAATTTAATAGCTACCTGCCAGGGTGGCAGGGTGGGTGCACTGCCTACCCTGTGTGCGGAACACACTCAACGTTACAGATGCCAAGCCGAGTCTAATTGTGCGATACACCACAGCTTTCGCTCTCTAACCAGGTTTAGCAGTAGTTAAACCGCAGCTAATTTTTTTGCTGCTTCATTATCTTTTTTGAAAACAGTGACAAGAGGGCTCTTAAAAAATAAGTAACCATGAACTTAAACTGTTAAAAAAATCCTGAGCTGCCCTTTAAAATCACGGCACCACATACTGTCTTTTCAAGCACTGCCAGTTTCATTGCTTTTCCTGGGGTTTTAATATCTGAATTATGGTGAAAATGTTGTTCTCAGAAAAGGAACCTTTTGGTTTATAGTTTGAGCACACCTACTAATCCCTTTTTCTGCACTTTGGCTTGCCCAGATTGAAAATTGGAAGCCTGCTGTCTTACCAAAAATAATGCTAGTGAATATAGGCATTAATGTTGCCATATTTCACTAACCTGTGTCAAAGTAAGCTATACACTTAGCTCGACAGAATTTTTTAGTTCAAATGTGTATACACACCACTTGCAGCCATGGCAGAATGCAGTCATCATGGAAGAAGTGGCAGCATGGCAGCTCCGTCACAACTTCTTCATGGCCATACTTCTTCAGGCAAATGGAGCAACTTTTATCTGCATGGACATGAACAATTGTAGTGATTCACTCTTATTTCACTTTTGTGCACTGTATACATATTTACAAGTAACATCCAGATGCACAGCTAGTGGGGGGGGGGGGGGGCTGTGCAAGCTGAAGACCCATCTCAAGATTGCAGTTGATCCCATACGGATCAGTGAAGTCTTCCTATCCTTCCTCCAGGGTCCAGGCAAATCTTAACACCCTTATCCTTCAAAAGTGTCATGCGACAAGATGTCATAGTGGCAATAATAGCACACTTCAAATATAGTTCAATGCTTTTTTTCCCCATTATCCAGTTTATAATACTTGGTCTAAATTGTGACATAAAATCATGACCAACGATGGCAGAGAAAATACTGCAGAGTGAACAAACTCTTATCATTATCACTATTATTCCGTATCAAAGGAGAATAACTATTTCTTCAGATGTCTATAATACAGAGCTTTGTGGTTACTGAAATATGTAAATGAAGGTTCAACTTCAAATTTCATCTGTTCTCTCTGTGATATCAGCAAACCTGCTCTTGTTCATTTATTAACATTGCATCCACAACCTGAAAGGCTGATTTAAATTCACACACAACCTATATCTCAATTTTACAAACAATGTGTGCATATTAGTGCAGAAACTATTTAGTGTAACTGTGGTCCCTTTACCATCAAGCAAAAAAAAAGCTTTCATTTAAGCCAAAACACAACTTCCTATTAAAACTGGTCATCATCACAATCTGTCTATTAACTTCATGAAAGAATTATATGTATATAGGGGCTCCAAATCAATTTATATCATGTGAGGTTCTTTAACATGCACCAACATCACTCAACACATGGGTATTTTTTGCATTTCGCCTCCATCAGAATAGTGCCACTGTGGCCGGGATCGAATCCGTGACCAATATGGATAAGCAGCCGAACACCATAGCCATTGAGCCGCATAATTGCTACATTCTATGAGCCAATGTGGCCACAATGAGTTCACACATAAGTTAGCAGTGCAGTAATCTGGGAAACTGGTATGTCACAAATTCGCAGCTGTGGGCATTCAGCCCTTCTCACACAACCAAAGAGAGTTGTAGGGAAGATAACTCTGAGACCTGTTTCCTTGACAAAAATAAAATTTAGTGAACAGCAGTTGTCTTCACTGAAAGGTGCAGGCTGCATTGGAAATAGAAATTTATTTTTTACTACGGTGCAGTCACTCTCGCCTTGTTACAGCCGCTATGAGGCATGCTCGGAGGAACCTGTTCTTGTTCACGTTTTTTTTTTCCACTTAAAAGAAACAGGCTTCCACTGGCTCACCTTCACTGTCCTTTCTGTCCTCGGTGGCTCTATGACTACCCACATAAGGGACTGCTCCCTTTGTAAAGTGCACATGCCATATTGATTGCAATCATTTCCGTCACTCAAGCAGAAGTTGCCAGCCTGTTTTCAAATGAAACACATATTGTCAACCAATGCCTCCTCGATTTCAATGCCAGCTGGATCAACCGGGTTTGACAAGTCAAGCCCTATCCTGTTAACATGAGGATCCTCATGTTGACTTCCCACTAGCCCGAACCCTCACCCTTCTAACCTATCCTGTTATTTTTACACTCCCATTTGCAGCTTTCATGTCTGCTCTGCAGATGCAGTGGAAAGGGGGAAAGCGCCAAATCTGAATCCCGGTCGTGGCGGCCGTGTTTCGATGGAAGCAAAACACAAGGCGCTCGTGTGCTGTGTGATGTCAGCGCACGTTAGAAATCCCCGGGTGCTCGAAATTAATCCAGAGCCCTCCACTACGATGTACCTCATAGCCCATATTAAACCCCACATACAAACCTAGCAACCAGCAACATACCACAGGAAATAGGCGAACCAATTCCTGTTCTCTTTTTTCTTTGCGAGGCAGTGGTTCATACAGGACCATTTTCCAGCCATGCCAGCATCTCACACTGTGACTTAATTGCCACCGTTCCACATAAGTGGTGCCATGCCATGAGAAGTAAATGAACATAGGCATCCAGTGGGGTCCCATTGGGAAGAAAGTGATGTGGCTGGCATTGAAATAGATGAAGCACTGCCTCAACCATCTCAGCATGTAAAACCTTGTTGGCACTCAATATTTGTTAGGAGAAACACAAAAATTCTCCAGTACAAGAGTGTCTTTACACTTTTTTTAATGCGAAAGCATTATATGGCTCATGAGAAGCAAACCTGTCACCAGAAGTTGTCCGCAGTCCGGAGTTTGTGTCAATGAGGTACAAGTTAATGACGGTGTAGTATGTCGTAACGAGAATGAAAAATTTGGCCCGGGCGACCCCCGAAATTTCACCTTGGGCAATTTGGACCAAAAGCAATATCTAACCATAATTCAGCATGCCTGACACGATGGCAACTTCCAAAGTGGGCCTGGGCGATTGCCGAAATTTGGCCTGCGTCCCCCCCAAAATTTGACCTTGGTCGATTTAAACCAAAATCGATGCCAAAAATGTGTGATGTCATACTAAAGTCACTGGCAAGTCACTTGATGTCTGGATGACATGCAAAAAATGTGCAACGTCATAACAAAGTCACCTGACTGGAGTTCACATGTGATGTCAGGATGAAATGCAAAAAACAAGTGACATGCTGTCGCATTTCTTCATGTAAGCAGACTTAAGTGCCCTCAGAATTTTTGAATAGAGACTACAGTGATGCATGTCCATTGCTGTGACTTTGCAACAAATAGGAACTAGCTACCAAAAACATGCGTTTCAAGTGCTGGATAATGACACAGGCAGCCTTCAATCATCAAAGGTGCAGCAAGTGCAAGCAGATTTTTTGTTCTCACTACAAATTCCACAAGATGAAAAACAAGTTGACTGTCAGCTAGCAGTTGTACATGCATGCTCCCTTTTGCTTTGCACAGCTCCCTCACAATGGTGCCAAGCACTTTTATTAGCATTGCTTACTAGGCACATTACTGGCACCAAGGAGTACTACCAAGGTCTAAGTATATGTGTGTGCTCTGAGTATATTTAGCACGCGGTGAATTCATGGCAGAGTGTTTTGGATGGTAACACCTTTCAAGGCTTGCAAATGCAATCTACGCAGTGGTAGAGTCCTCCACTATAGTAAATGAACTGTTACTGACTTTTGTCCAAGTGCCTGCCTTCTGCCCTACAGTCGAAACCCAATGTCTACGCTGCCATTAACGTTCTTTGTACTCTGAAATTACCGTACAATGCTCAAGTTCCCCATTACAGTGACTTCGCACCTGCAGCCAAAGCTGCTATGGTACCTGTCTTATAATTCTCCAGCTTGCACAACACACTGAGTGAAGCCATTGTTCAACATGGACATGCATACCATCAAAATGTGTTAAGCACTGCTCTTCATGTTGCTCAGAGTGGGTACCATAAAATTGGCACTTCCTCAAGGCACATTTAAGCATGAAGAACAATACTATGTTAGAAAGGACTGAGGACAGAACATTACTTTCAACTGAATTTATCTGACCTGCACGGCGCTTTTTATACATGTGCATGCAATTGCATTAGCCATGAAGTGTAGTGCATCATCAAAGAACAAGTGAATATTTGGGTAATAAAGATGAGCCTGGTATGGAGCCATACATAGTCGTGTGAAGAAAACTTGCTGCTGTAGAAACTCAAAAACATGTCGGTTACGTAACAGTTGCCTTTCTTTTAAGTAAAATAATTCTATGAGGTTTCATTATGCTTGTATCTTCAACATTTTTGTTCCCTACTCCCAAAGATGCAGTGCTACCATTGGTAGCTTTGTTTCGTCACATTTAGCGTTGTAACCCACGAGTAACTACAGTGTTGGTGAATGATCGTGACAAGGCATCTGCAGTTCTGCTGGGCACCAGACTGTCGTCGGTGGCACACTTATTATTCAGGAAGATCATTACATTTAAAAAGAGCACTGCAACAAGTTGTGGTCATTCCTGTCCCCGCAACTGCAGAACGTGTGTCACTACCACTGTTGCTGAGATCTGTATGTGGGCAGTTCACCTGTTAAATATTTTGCTTAGGAAGCTTTGCTGCCACTGTAATGTGACAATATGTTTCTAGCACTCCGCATGTGATGGCGTTCCTTCCTAGTTTTCTAATTCTGGCTGGCAGTTACTGGCTTCACAGTCACTGATCTCACGTACACTACACCCATCTCTGTGGTGACCTTGTACCTTCATGTGTACTAGCCTTCATGACTCGGTGCACCCACTGTAGGATCTGGAGGCATGCATGCATGTTTTAATTATGAAAAGTGTGGCATTGGTCAAATAAACTCTTAAGTAGGCATGAATGACATACCAAGTCTCACATCTCGCCAGGGAAGAGGAGGCGGGCCTCGCACTGCGTGTGTATGCGTGAGCACACACGAAGAGCTATCAAATGTGCATTTGGTTGGCCCCCTATAACGGTCAACCGCTGAACAAAAATTGGGGGGAAGGGAGAGTGCGGGTCGCAGCACGAACTTACAATTCCCGCCTTTCCCTGAAGCTTGGCACTAATAACATGCATACTGCCAACATGTGAAGAGTATTGCTGATGCTGTGTGTCATGCAATTGAATTACGTGCGTGCAGGATCAGCAAGAACGACTCGTGTGAATGCTGGCCGTCCTAAGTATTGCACAGGTTCAAGCATGCTGTCCACTGGTTCAATGTTTTTGTAATCGTACACCCATTGGCGCAGCGCTGTAACTGTTGACAAACATGCCGTGAGCTAGAACCTGCATGACCCCTATATCATGCATGCTGAAGGTATTTAAACGAATTACTTTACCTGCTTCTTCCACGGGTGCTCGTTTCAGCGACTGCACAGCTTGTTTAGAAGCTGGAGGCTTGTGCGGCTCGTCAGGAAACATCCTAGAATGAAAGTATACATTCCCATACCATTCGCGCCGCACAGTAATTATGTTAATTTTGTTCTCTTACTGGCAACGGCTTATATATGTTTACCTGTGGTACTCCGTATCGAAGCTGGCTCTAAATCCACCGTCAATAAGCAGCCTAGAACGAAAAAGAAGAAAAAAAACTGAGGGGCTCGACCTGCGTAGTTGTGCAAGTCATCGCGTTAAGTTCAAATGTACACGCAAAATAGTGCGTACCTTGCCAAATGGAGCGAGTGGTTTGGCTGCTCGCCAGGACCCAATGGCTCACAGCCGTGTTCATCAAAATACGACGCCATTATCAGCAACTGCAGGCGATTTTTAACTAAGAAGGAATCGAGCGAACGTAACGGCTGACGGCCCGGCGCGCGGAGGAAGCGTCTGCTGCAGCGGATGTCGCGCGTGCCTCGATGATGCGGGTGCCACTGCTCTCTACTTCCTTGTCGTCTTGTTATTACCGTTCACTTTTCTTTTCTTTTTGTTTGGTGTAATTCATTTCCTACAATGATTCGTTGTATTTGCCGTTCTGTGATGTTAATTTACCTAAACATCTTTGATATTGTTTAAATAACTGAATGCCAAGTAGTTTCTGTTCCGCGTTTCCAGCGATTCTACCTGTTAACAGGTGGTTTTTGTTCCGACATCCGCGTTTCCAACGGCTCTAACCCGAAACGCTTGTTTTTCTTTTGTGCAATGATACAAGCTTGAGCGTTGTTTTCTTTCATTTTTTTTTGCGACAGGTCGAAAAATTTATGGTCACACGATACTTGTACCGCCTCTCGTACTTTTGTAACCATAGGGTTTCTTTGTTGTAACCTCCATTGTTGACCTCATCGACATCAACTGCATCAGCACCTAGGCTGGAAGATTGGTGGAAGAAATCAAGAAAAGGGTTAATTTGGAGAGGAAAAAAATAGCCAAACTAGACATTTTAAGAGCGAAATTGAAGGAAAAGAAAAAATACAATAAGGGGAAGTATAGGCTAGGTGGCGCGAGCTGCCGCCCAATACAAAGCGTAAAGCCATTATCATCCATCCATCTCTACGGTAGCTGCGGCATGCTGCGGAGCTGCGGTTGAATTTCGGAGTGTCGTACGTGGTCGTACAACGTCATTGTGGTATAAACAAACTTCGTGTTGTGCATTTGTGCTCGTTGAGGTTGGTAAATGCATGGCTAGCATGGGCTTAGTGCACTTGGTAAAGTTTGTTAACAGAACTGCTGAGTTGAAGCCGATGCAACCAAGTGCTTTGGTTGGTTGTGGCAGGTTTATTCACTAAAATGTAGTGCTGACGAATACCTTTTTCCGACATGCGACGCACCTGCTCCTGCTGAGGTTAGCGTCCGAGCACGGCAATGGCCCATGTGTGATTGTTGTCGGTGGCCGATTTCAACTGACTTCACGTTGGTGTTCACTGTACGTAAACCGCATCCCATATTTCTGTGCACGCACGGCAACTGTTTTCAACTGCATATGCACGTAAGATATTGTCATTCAATTTGTGCAGATGACTAGCCTTGCAGAAAAACATTTGGGCTGTCTTGTGACATTCGTCACCGATGACATTGTCGATGGCGACGAACCTGTGGTGTTTCTTCTGAGGAAATGCGTCGACTTCGTGAATCATGCACATGCCTGCGAGGTAGGCTTTAATGCTGGAGTGCATCATGCATGCACATTTTTATTTCCCTTTGACCACACATTTTCGATCGCCCGCGGACGTACACCTCACCAACAGTAAAGCTCACTTGTATAACAATCCATATCCAAGCTCACTTGGCTGACATTAAATAGCGCCCAGGTCTTTTAAGCATATACATGTTAGAAGAAGGAGGAAGTCACAATAGAATAAGGCAACAACAACATGGGTTCCTGTAGGAGCTTCTGTGGTACGCAGAGCGAAATAAATACATGGTTACTTGCGTGAAGTCCTCCACCTCTCCTCGCTCTGTGTCTTTATGGACAATGCTTGGTCTGTATGCATGGCAACATAACATGGTTCAGCAAGCATGCACACCTGCAATAGTCCGATGTTAGCTTGGGCGTGACAGCAAATGTTAAAAATTTAATTGCTTTACTGGTTTTTTGTGCTCATGTAATGCCACTCCCTAGATATGACGGCACTGCAAGAAAACTTCGAAACTGCGAGGGCAATTCGTGATATGTCTTGGGAAATGATCAACATTGGCCATTGGAAGGACGTCCCACTGGGTTGGAGACGGATGTACAGCTACGGCAGTTTGCTGAAAGCACTGTGTGAGCTTGGCCAGGCAAAACCGATGGAGGTGGGTGCAAGAAATGGGTTTCTGACCTCAGCCATGGCACTTTTTACCAAAGCTGCCTTTGCAGCATTAAAAATTACTGTCAGCATCATCATAAAAAAGTAATCATAATTGTTATTATTAGTGGTAGTTTGTAGTAGCAGTAATAATAACAATAAAGCAAGATGGTAGCATGTTGCAACATATGCTATATTTAAGCTATAAGTTAGTGTTGTGGTGGGGCATAGCATATAATGCCACTGAGATTTTTTGGCTTATGTGCTGGACCCCACCACAGGTACTGCCAGCAGTAGGGGTGTGATTGCTCTTTTAATGCGCTAGCACTATGGTGGCCATTCCCTGCATTTGGGCATTGTATGCCTGCCTGCCCTGCCTATCTATTAGTCTGTCTGTCTGAAGCTGGTTTAGGGGCATGCTGCTTGGGAAGAAAAACCTGGGTCACAACCCAAGTCCCACCGATGACAACTCCTGCCATAGCACCTGCCTTGTGCCACTGCTCACCTGCCTGCCAGGCGGCTTACTTGCCAAGGTGTAGCCGGTGGGTTAGCAGGTGAGAACCTGAAGTGCTAATTAGAAGGCACCTACTGTAAGCGGAATGAGCAGCATCGGTTAGAAGAATCGCTGGGTCATTTGGTTCATGTCTACTACGAAAAAGACCCAGCAAAAAAAAAAAATACAGGTCTAGAGGAAACTCAACATACACAGTTGCCGGACTGTGTCCGGCGACGGTGTGTGTGTTCTTTAGTCCTGTGACTTTATTTTTTTTCACTGTTTTTTTTGCAGTTAGGAGGAGAACGTGATTCGAATGATGCTTGCACAGTAGCTCAATAAATGAACTTGGAGTGGTAATTAGGTGGTAGCCTATTAGCACCTAGTAAATTGGAGCACCAACCCACAATTGACATCATGCTAACGCACATATTAATTAGCCAGATTGACTGGACATTTTTTTGTTTCAATTTGTAGTGCTATTAGCATTTGTCTTTTGCGTTTATATCCAGGTAGGCCCAAATTTGGGTTGTATAGACATCTTGGCTCAGTCAAACCTAGACTTAAAACTTCTGGTCAAAATTTGCACTGTCTTGCAAAATTCAATTGGTAGCTCTATGTGGAACTTAGGCAGTGAAAAAGATTCTAAAGGAAGGAAAAGAACTTTAATGGAATAGGAGATGTCTGCCTGGTTGTCGGCCTGGCATTTGAATCGCAGATGAATCTGTGCAAGGAGCTGCTGTGTGGGTGGAAGCAGAGAAACTTTCTGTGAACACCTGAAGGCATCCACACTGTTCTTGTGTAATAGGTCGATACTTTCAGCTCGATACACAAGTGGTGGGCCTGCAATTTTGACCTGTTTTTCTGAACCGTCAAATAACATTGGTTAACTCACCTGTCAGTTTTATTGAATATTCTACTTGAAATGCAAACCATTTCAAAGTCTATATAGTTTATTGCAGGTATATTTCTTAGCCTTTTGATTTGAAGCACCCTTTTTTACTTGCATAACGAATGCACCTTCTTTAACCCTTTGACACATTGTTTTTTGTTTCCATCGAAATGAAATAATTTTATGCCTAAATAGGATATTCAGGCCTTAAGAAAGATAGTTTATTAGTTCCAGCACAGAATATTAGTGGTTGATTTTTTGCATTGATGTGCAGAATTTCGTACAAAGTGTTATACTTGATGAAAATAGCAACATCAATATGCCGGGACTTATTAGGTAGACTCCGAAAGGATGTAGGGTATATTGTTTTGGAAATAATTTCGATTTCAAAGGTGCACATAAGTCTTGAAACTGCGAAAAAAAATTGTTGTTACTGTTGAAAAAATATGTCTGCCCAAAATTGGCATACAATGCGCTACCCCACTCACTGTTCTGCAAAATATTGTTTAGTGTTCTTTATATTGCATAAAAAAAGACAACATATTTGTAAGGTGAAAGATGCAAAAATTCACCTAAAACAAAAATATCACTGCTAAGTGCAGCCCACGCTGAGAAAAACCTGCAAGTTTGTTTGTACGCAGTTGTGTACATAGCGTGCCAAAGGGTTAAAAGAAAGGTGCAAAATATTTGAGGAGTTGTGCTCATCCTGCAGGGTAATATCTTAGTAGAATTTATACTTTAACAAAGCAAATAGTTGTCTGGTAATGCCGCAGTATGATGTATGGGTAAATAATGGCTGCAATGTATTCTTGGTTGTGTTTCAGGATGTCAGTGAAGCAGTTTTATTCATTGTTTCAGATTTGTTTACCGTGCTCTAATCTCTTATTAATTCAATGCAGTCTTAGCTACAGAGACTATTCATTACTTTTCAGGATATTCTGAATACCATACTGGGAGCCCCTGTCATGGAAAATGTACTAGCAAAGCTTGCTACCATAGTTCACAAGGAATTACCAGAGCTAATTTCTTCACAAGTGCTTAAAAAGGTAAGCATTTTCGTGCTGAATTTTTTAGCGTGTTAGCACTTGCAGTAGCCATTCTCCGTATTTAGCCGTTGTGTTTATTTGTTTGTCTTTCTGTCCATATGTTTGCCTGAAGCTGGTTTTGTGGCAGGCTGCTCACCTGCCCACCAGGTGGTGGGCAACCTGCCCAGGTATATAATGTGCGTGTGTGTGTGCATGTGTGTGCCTAGCAACCTGCCCACCGTGTCTGGCGGCAGTCATTTAATCATGAGAGGTTGCTCGGGTAGGCCGACCTGGGTCACAACCCAACCCAAGCAAAGCAAATCAAACCCCACCGATGGCAGCACCTGCCATAGAAAGGCAGTGGCACTTCGCTTCACCGTTGCACCACTGCGTCACGAGTGGTAGGAAGACTCCCAGGGATATATGAATGGAGAGAATGACCAATTCCACATATATAGATGTTTACCCATTATCGCTATCTGAACAACTGCCACCGTCAGCACTGGGTCTGAACACCGGAACCAAAGGGAAAACCTAACAGCTAGTGCACCTAGTTTGCATTTGGCTTAACTACGCAAATCGACCATCATTTTTTTTAGTGAGCGAGCACCAGAGTTTCCTCCTAGCTGCTTAGCCGTTGTCTGTGTGGTCCCTCTGTGTGGGCAGCTTGTGATGCCGTCACAAGGTCACGTGACCTAGCTGGCTTATGTCACCTAGGTTGCTTCTCCGATGATTTTAGTGTGCTACCTATAGAGCCCTCACTCGCTGATTTCGCTGATGTTTGTCCGATCTGTCTGCGACCTTGAAAAGTTGGGTGCCCGTGACAGGTGAGCCACCTGTGTGACCTTGTGTTGCATCACAGCCTGCCCATAGGATTGTCAGCAAACTGCCCACTATGGTAGGTGGCATTTAAATTAATGATTGGGCGTGACCGAGCAACCTGGGTCACACAAGCCTGACCGGTGGCAGCACCTGCCATTGCAGGGAAGTGGTGCATCGCTAAATTAACTGTTGTACTACTGCGCCACGAGTGCTATGTCGCCTCCCAGTGATCTATGAACGTAAGGTAGGGAAGGGCCAATGAGAGGATGTAAGCTGAAATGCTAGTGCACCTAATTCGCATCTGGCCTAACCACGCTAAATCGTCCGTAACTTTTTTTTTGCCAATCACGAGGACTTTTTTGGGTGGGGGGTGGGGGGGGGGGGGTAGGCACACATAGCTGTGCCATATTACACCCTTGCCATAAGAAACTGCTTAATTTATATATAGTGGACGAGACCTACTGGTGATGATTTGCATGAACATAACGAATGATAAGCACAGATAGCAGTGCATTTTAATGATTATCGCAGGTAGCACCTGTCAGTCTGGAGTCATTAGTGTCCCATTGTTGTAGTTCCCGGCACTAGGTGTTTGTTGTCTTTTTATTGCGCTTTTGCATTTTGTTGTATGTAGTCTGTTGTGCAGGGAAAAAGAAATTGCAGTTTTTTAAATCTTAAGGATTTAAACTGAACTCTTAAATTTGGTGCAAGCATTCTTACTTTTCCATTTATTCCCAGCCACTGCTCTGTCCTTTAGGGTTATCGGGCAATGATGCACTTGAACTCAAATATATCGAACACGAAGGGGATCGTGAAGTAATGCAATATGTCGATAACTTGATATATAAAAAATGGCATTCGAACAGCTTATCTGCAGCCTAGAAGCAAGAATACATTACGCCCACGCTAGTAATGGGCTGCTTGCAGCGACGTGCTGCCCGTTGGTGTGCTGGCATTCGCACAAAGCTCCAGCAGATGGTGCTTTGGAACTAGTTACTGCCCTTCATAAGATGCAAGATCCTGTTACCAGTAGGCTATAAAAAGAGTAATATCCTTAATATTAAGGTACAGTTGGTTTCTGCAACACCTTAAGCTGTGAATCCGTGCTGTGAAGTGAGTTAAGCATGCTGTTAATCTTTAGTTAGGTTGTCTTCACCACATGAGAGCAATGTGGCAGGGAAAATGAGTACGAGAAGTCAAAGGCCACCTTCAAGAGCACCCTATGTTCACCTTGTGACACTGTTTGACAGCACTAGTTTTGCCAGCAGGTGTGCTCAAGGCTGCCAGCCGACCTGTCTTCGTGCAAGTGCAACTACTCACTGCAAAGACATAATTGTGCACAATGAAAAAAAAACTTGCAAATAGACTGTATCTTCTTGGTTGGCTTGTTGGAATTTGATTTTAACCTTAAGATATTGTACTTAAAGGTGCACTAAAGAGGACTCTGAACTCGTCTTTTTACCTTGGGAACTCGATCTACACATTCCGAGCATTCTTAGAAACTTCAAATTATTGTCTTGTGTGGCCGATTTCCCTAAACGTCTCGGCTCCTGTCTTTTTTTGAACTCAACGCTGAAGGTAGGAGGAGTCAACCAACGCGTGGAGTACCTTTCAGCCAGTCCCGGGGTGGTTTCGCTTTCATATTTTGTTTTTTAGGTTTCTGTGAATAAATACTTTCAGTTGCAGACAACATAGCCACAAATTAGGCCCACAGAAATAAAAATACGTGATTTATGTATCACTCTTTGATTTACGTATCACATCGCCGATGGCAGAGCGGCAAGCCAGCACAGGACTGCCTGAAAAGCACTCCACACGTTGGTTGACTCCTCCTGCCTTCAGTGTTGAGTTGTTAAAAAAAAAAAAAGGTGGGATCCGCGCCGTTTAATTCGATT